>NC_134353.1:152503351-152802690 GCF_048569485.1 Anomaloglossus baeobatrachus
GCTTGACTTGTGGATGTCAATGGAGTATTCGATCATTTTTCTAGAAGATCTTCCATAAAACTGCTCAAGTTCCCCATTGGCTTCCATTATGCTCAATTGTACACAATTTGAACCTGTTAGTGCGTCCAACTGCTCGTTACGAGTTCTGATCACCTGAGCATGGTAGTCACGAGCTAGAAAGAGGCTGATATAGACTTGCATTGAAGATTGATCTGAAACACTGGAGCTGCTGGCGGTGATAGAAGATAGAAGATTGGTGAGTGTTAAGGCTACTTTACACACTGCGATATCGGTCCCGATATCGCTAGTGTGCGTACCCGCCCCCATCTGTTGCGCGACACGGGCATATCGCTGCCCGTGCCGCACAACATCGCCCAGAGCCGTCACACATACTTACCTGTCCGGCGACGTCGCTGTGACCGGCGAACCGCCTCCTTTCTAAGGGGGCGGTCCGTGCGGCGTCACAGCGACGTCACTGAACCGCCGCCCAATCGCAGCGGAGGGGCGGAGATGAGCGGGACATAACATCCCGCCCACCTCCTTCCTTCCGCATAGCGGCCGGGAGGCAGGTAGGGAGACGTTCCTCGCTCCTGCGGCGTCACACGCAGCGATGTGTGATGCCGCATGAACGAGGAACAACCTCGTTACTGCTGAAGTAACGATAATTGGGAATGGACCCCCGTGTCGCCGATTAGCGATTTTTCACTGTTTTGCAACGATGCAAAATCGCTCATCGATGTCACACGCAACGGCATCGCTAATGCGGCCGGATGTGCGTCACGAATTCCGTGACCCCAACGACTCCGCATTAGCGATGTCGTAGCGTGTAAAGCCCGCTTTAGGCTATGTGCCGACGGGACTCTGTACCCGCGGATATATCCGCGGATATGTCCGCAGGTTTTCCGTAGCAGCTCCTCGGAATATACAACTATCCATAGCTGTGGGATTCCAGCGAAATAGCTGTGGTAAACCTGCGGACATTCGTGTGACTAAAGGGGGCTTTACACGCTACGACATCGCTAATTCGAACTCGTTGGGGTGTGTGTGACACCGATGAGCGATTTTGCATCGTTGCAAAAACGTGTAAAATCGCTCATCGGTGACATGGGGGTCCATTCTCAAAAATCGTTACTGCAGCAGTAATGAGGTTGTTCCTCGTTCCTGCGGCAGCACACATCGCTCCGTGTGACACCGCAGGAACGAGGAAGCTCTCCTTACCTGCGTCCCGGCCGCTATGCGGAAGGAAGGAGGTGGGCGGGATGTCACGTCCCGCTCAGCTCCGCCCCTCCGCTGCTATTGGGCGGCCGCTCAGTGACGTCGCTGTGACGCCGCACGGACTGCCCCCTTAGAAAGGAGGCGGTTCGCCGGTCACAGCGACATCGCCGGGCAGGTAAGTATGTGTGACGGGTCTGGGCGATGTTGTGTGGCATGGGCAGCGATTTGCCCGTGTCGCGCAACAGATGGGGGCGGGTACCCACACTAGCGATATCGGGACTGATATCGTAGTGTGTAAAGCTCGCTTTACCTGCGGAAGTCCCGGCCTCTATCTCCATAGTGGAGGGCAGAGACTTCCGCAGGTATTTCCACAGGAATAATTGACATGCAGTTATGTGCGGCTGCGGGACATCCGCAGCATGGACACAGACATTCCCCATGTCCCATAGCCCATGTCCCATGGGCATAACATGGGGTATTGTCTGTACTTGCTAAAACCTGCGGATTTATCTGGAAAATCCAGATAAATCCTCAGGTTTTTCACGGCAAAATCCACAGGTTTAATCTCCCGTGGGCACATAGCCTTAAGGCTACTTTACACGCTGCGATATCGGTCCCGATATCGCTAGCGTGGGTACCCGCCCCCATCTGTTGTGCGACACGGACAAATCGCTGCCCGTGCCGCACAACATTGCGCAGACCCGTCACACATACTTACCGGCCCGGCGACGTCGCTGTGACCGGCGAACCGCCTCCTTTCTAAGGGGGCGGTCCGTGCGGCGTCACAGTGACGTCACTGAACGGCCGCCCAATAGAAGCGGAGGGGCGGAGATGAGTGGCCGGAACATCCCGCCCACCTCCTTCCTTCCTCATAGCGGCTGGGAGGCAGGTAAGGAGAGGTTCCTCGTTCCTGCGGCGTCACACATAGCGATGTGTGCTGCCGCAGGAGCGACGAACTACATCGTTACTGCTGCAGTAACGATAATCGAGAATGGACCCCCATGTCACCGATGAGTGATTTTGCACGTTTTTGCAACGATGCAAAATCGTTCATCGGTGTCACATGCAGCAACATCGCTAATGCGGCCGGATGTGCGTCACCAATTCCGTGACCCCAACGACTCCGCATTAGCGATGTCGCAGCTTGTAAAGCCCCCTTTAGTGTACGGTCAGGGAACTTAGATTAAAAGCACTACTCCAGCAGCAAATTAAAAAAAAAACAGTGGATTGGTGCTTTAATTTACTGCAAAAATCACCAAAAAAATAAGATAAAATGATTTAAATAAAAATATGCAAGTGATGGTCGGTTTGCCTATGTTTTCCAGAAAAAAAGGCACAACCATTATTTGAATAATCAAATAATAATAAAATACTTAGCAAACCTGCATGTATTGCAAAAACCAAACTGTCTTGAACTAGTAAATAAAAAAATGTCATATCCTATTCTATCCACTAGAGGGAGACATTTGTTTCCAAATAATCTGCAAATTGTGGCAGTGGCTGTATCACTTCTGTTTGGCAGGTGCCAGGGAGTGAACAGTTTCATACAAAAGTTATTTGTGAACCTCATGGAGAATGCATGGCCGAAAAGTGAGAGTATTTGCACCCGACTGTATATCTAGGCTTTATGTATTTAGGATGCAGTAGCGGAAGGTTACACACAAGACCGTATACCAAAAAAGGAGCCGCGGTTATCAGTATGTTCAGATATTAGCACAAAGTGTCGTATTGCAGCCACCCCTGACATAATGTTTGCAGTCCGCTTTGTAGCAATTGTAGTTGTAGCGTATTGTAGCCATATATGATGTGCATGAAGAAAACCTGCCGACATGCCATATAATGGAACCTCAGGGCTCCCTCTATGTGGAGTATTCTGTACATTGCCATAAAGTCCTGGTGGATGGGATTGTAGCAATATGTATATGTTGTATGGCCTCTCGGGACCTCTAGGGGTCTCACTACTTGTATGCGTCACCACAAGCAAGTGGGAACTCGCTGGTACTGCAGACAGAGTGCAGGCAGCAGAGATGTAATGGCTGACAATACCACCTAATAAAGAGCCTGAAGATCTCCACTGAGTGTGATTACTGGGAGACACAGCAAACAGAACAGGGATTTACATTCAAGCCTAATGTTGACACTCCGACCCTTTGGATGTCCTGGTGTGCAGCTGTAAGAATATAATGTGTGCATTATGTCATATATACTCGGATAGTATCTTCATGCCTCCTTCTGATTTCAGCTCCGACCCAGCAGCACTTGGCAGAGCAAAGTCCTACATGACGCTTCAGATCCATGCAAGTGCTCAATAAATATGGAAAGGCATGCGAGCAAGGTGTATAATTTCCAGGCTGGACCAATGGCAGGAGGGGTGTGTTGTTTAGTCGCCCGGAGGCAGATCGGCGCGTGTCATCCAATAACCTTTTCCCTATATACTCACAAAGTCATTGCCGTATCCTCTGGCACTGACTCCTCGTAACCTTTTACCCAGATTTCCCAGCTATTACGCGCTGATACTTTTTCCATTCTTCTGTCAGTCCCGTGATACTCGCCAGGTTTAGAGGCTGGAGTTTTATCTTTGTTGGTGACTTTTTATTGTAGACAAAAGTTTTAAAATAGTTACAAACTATAAGGTGAACACGGGTTCCTAGAATATCCGGCGTGTGCAATAAGTGCCAAAGTCTGGTGAACTGTTATAGAGGTGTATGGGAAGCGCCAAGGGCAGCTAGTGGGTTATATTCTGAAAATACAGATATGCTTGATCAAAGCACCAATTCACTGGGCGGTTCAGCACTGGAGTGATGCTTTCAATGTAAGTCCCCTTCCCCATTCTTATACTCACCCTTCCTCGTTTTTTTGGTTCCACTCCGGTCACGCGGCACCATCTTGTGCCCATACCTTCTGAATGGCTGGAGTTATATCACAAGCTCTCAATGCAAGTCTAGGAGAGCCAGAACGAGACCACAATGAGGCTCTCATAGACTTGTGTTAAGTTGAAACCTCATGCGCCTCCATGAAACACTGGAGCTGCCAAGAGATCACAAATTACCGGAAATCGACCCAAGCTGCGGAGATATAAGATGACGCTGCCAGAAGGTGAGCATAAGACCGGGGTCAGAGGAATTAGATTTAAAGCTCTACTGCAGCGTTGCAATTAATAAAAAAAAACAAAAACTGCTGGAATGCTGCTTTAACGCAGGAGGGAAACAATGCTGGAGTATGCATGAGCCACACAAGCCCTATTAATGTGTAATATATAGTATACTTTCTTTGAATATCTAGGTATACATTTATTGAAAGGGAGTCTCCCATCATTACACCGTTCCAATTTACATATCTAGCACTGTCTCTGATCTTGATCAACAGGGCTGACTATCTTACAGCGAGCTCTCAGTAAATTCAAACCCCTCTTCCTGCATATGCACACTGACACTGAAGAAGCCCAGTGGCACACTATCAGTGTCAGATGGCAGGTGCATATTAATGTCAGTGCTGGCACACGATGATCTCATTACACTGTGTACGCGCCTCTAGGCTCAAGGACAGGGATTGACGTTTGCGGAGCACTCGCTGAAAAAAAACTCGTGCTGTCAATCAAGATATGTGACAGTGCTAGATATGTAAATCAGAAGGCATAACAGCACCCTGAGCCACTGGCTACACCGAGGGTGCACCTTCATCTACACATGGCTTAAAAGTGATTTTATCTGCAGCTACAATACTAAAATGTATATTCCTGATATAGGGGCTGAACCCACTACATAAATGTGTTAGGTATCTGAACTTGCATTTTGAGGGCGATACAACTCCCTTTAACAATATAACTTATTAGTTATACATTTTCAGGACTTGGATGGCAATACCAATGCTGCCCTCTGCAGGTTGTAAGTAGGCAATACCCAGTACAATTAAATAATTAATAAAGATCACTAACACTAAAGACATCAGTGTACATTTTTAGGATGGCACTGTAATTTTTAAGTGTAATTTTTAATTTAAGTGGATGTAGCATATTAAAAGGTGACCTAACTGTGGCGCCCCTGAGGCTTCAGTCGCCACAGGGTACTGCACCTCACGTAAAGTGCAGTACTTATCCCGAGTCCGGAGGAGGACGGCGCAGGTATCACATTCATCTCATTCAAAACAAAGACTAGGTTGCCCTCCGCACTGGGGACCGGGCTACGGTCAGGTCTTAAGGTTGCTAACCAAACACTGGGGCATCAACCCACTAGTGACAGGGACTTGGGTTGGGGGAGGATCAGCCACCAAGGGGCAAAACACACACACACACAAGGGGAGTTGGCTTGCAGAAGCTGACAAAAGAGGAGCTCGTTCACCGGTATAGCTCCTGTGGGATATTGGCAACACACGGTTGCTGAGGGGAGAGCTTCATTGCTCCCTCGGAATCAGTGCAGAGCAGGGTGCAAAGCCCTAGGGTGGAACATACTCTACGTTGGACCACCTGAATCTGCCGAACAGGGGGATTCCACGTCCCTCTGGCCACGACAAGATCCTGGAGCACAGTGGCATATAGGGTCCGGAGTCGTGATCAAGGTCAGGCCCCATCACGGACCCGCGTTACCTGGACACGGGACGGGAGCTAAATTACAAGAACCGGGGTCCCCAAGTAGCTTCAGGCCACGGGGATCCAACACTAAAAGCGCAAGGAGGAAGGGCCCACAGACTACCGCACCGCTGCTGACCTCTGAAGGGTCCAGAATCGGCTGGGGCCCATCACGGCAAAGACCGGCACCCCCGGGCACCTTATGGACAGTGAGCAAACACCTCAAACCGCAACCACTGTGTCAGTCCTTTATTGCCGTTACCATCGCCCCGCGCTTCGGCGCCAATGGCCACTACTATTGCCATCATCCTTCCTGGGGCCTTTTCTGCCTGTGGGGAGCCAAACTATCCTAACTGCGACACCATCAGCCCCAGAGAACAGAGACAGCAGTGGCTGCTAATCCCTGGCCGCATACCACAGGTGGCGTCACGCGACAACTACTACTCCCAACATCCTCATCCCATGATCCATCCCCTTTTGGTGTACAACTCGGGGCCACGAAGCCAGGTAGAGTGTGCCGTCCCCGTGTCAGCAGCTGGGCGCTTGGATCCGGACTCGCGGTGGCTCGAGGGGCGTCTGGACCCGGGGGTCTCGCAGCCACTCGAATAAAGGGGGGTATTTACAGGGGAGAGTGTGCTGACTAGTTTGTGATGCCACCCGTGGTGTGTGGTAAGGCGTAGTACCACCGCTGCGGCTGGGAGTACCCGGTGGCGATGGAGTGGGCAGCCAGGTGTTTAACCCCTCCACGGGTAGGGGGGATGCCCCGGGACTCGGTGATGGTGACCGGGGGGTGCCGTTGGGGAGGTAAGAGTCACTTGCATACTCACTCAGTCCAATAACGCTGACACCGACAACGTTAGTAAACCAAAGTTCTGGACACCGCTGCCGCTGAGGGGGAGCATGCCTGGGTCCGTTTCCGTTGGTGTTGCCTGTTGATCTGTGACCTTTCCCTTGGCACCTTGTTTCTTTCTGGTTGGTCCCTATAGCCTTAAACTAGTCAGGCCCCACTCACCAGTATGGCTAACTGAGGGAGCTTGCTGTCAGGGTTCACACTTGGGATTTCTTGGACCATATCTGTGGAAAGTCCTATCCCTCTCGTTGCGCTAGTACCCTGATTTTGGAGCGGGTGGAGAGCGGATCTTGAAGGCTCTGTTCTCGTCGGGCAAATTGTCAGGTTGCATGTAGCTACTCCCTGAACTAGGGTTCACGTCGTGCCCTGGCCCCTGCCCGGTGATGGTACAAGGCCGCTGGCTGTTCTCCACGACAATGCCGTGCCCCTTGTCATGATCCCCTGCGACCTGGAGTCCAGCACCTACCAAGCCCAGACCAACGTCTGCTACCTAGTAGTTCCAAGGAGCCCAGCTCCTGACCTCCTCTCACTTTCACCTCCAACACTACACTCCTCCTTTTTCTGACTCCAACTGACTGCCTCCTGACACTCCTGACCTCCCCTTAACCAACCCCCCAAGTGGGCGACCCTATTCCACTCAGGCCGTCCACTGGTGTGTCTGGTGGGTGTGGTGCAGAGAGTTCCTAGGATTTTGATTAGCTGGTTTTGGCAACACCAATTGTTGGGGACCCATAACCAAGGAGGAGGTGGATATTGGACAGAAGGGCAGATTGCACAATACCCTGTGACGAACTTCGTCAGCCAGGGCGTCACATTCGCCCTTGGTTAAACGTAGCTCGTCCCCAAGCTACAAGACATCTGAGGTTTATTTTTATTTTTTTTTTAACTGTGGAAAAGTAGAAAAAGAAAACATTTTTATTTACACAGGTTCATCCCACAATAGGGAGGCTTGTCACTAAAACGTTACTTAAACTTTAAAGTTCTTCTCTCCAACAGTGGAATGTTACCGGTTTCAGTAGTAGCAGAGGCTCAACCTGCTCCGTTGCAACCTCTTCCCACGACAGTCCAGTCCCAATGTCCCGAATCCCGTTAACCCGCCACTCAAACAACCTGACCCCCTGCTAACCTATGGTGGGTCCGTGACTAGGTTAAGGTCCCGGGCATTGTGATAGACAACTCTGGTGGGCAGAGGAGGTGCAACTATTTACAAAAACACAAGTTCGTGTTGGTCACAACCAGTCCTGTGACCGTGGTCCATTTTTACTATATAAAATTAACAAAGTTCATTTACCGGGTGTACACACTGTAAAGAATCTCTTTGCAAATCAGGTAACTTCTTTGTTCATTTAAACCCTATTAATTAAATGCTTATTTTCTAACATTGTCTATGTGAAAAATAATAAACTTAGAAAAACAATAAACGAAAGCAAAGATATCTAACAGTTTCTATTTAAAACATTACTGGTTCCGCTCACTGGAAGGCTGATAGTCGACAGCAGCGGCGGACACAACCTGCTCATTAACCATAGCAAATCACTTCACATCAAGGGCGTATCAGCCCTGTTCACTCCAATGCCGAGTGTATACAACTACCTCTCCCGGCTCCAGATTTCGGCCCGGGTGGTCTCACGGGAGATGCTGCTCGATATCACGTCGTGCAACAAACACCTGCTCAGAGAGATCCGCTTCCCAGAGGAAACCCCACCCTTTTTCGGGCTTGGACCGTCTGACAAGGCCCCTGCGCCATGGCTCCCTGACGCGGAAAGTGGCCTTCTTCAGGTCTCCCTTCTCCCTCTGTGCACGGGCAACTACTTCCCGCTTCCTTTGATCTGGAGTCGTCATCTTTGGTTTCAATCTTGGGTATTGTCGTTCCTAGTAGGGGCGTCAGCGTCCAGCCTCGGCTCCCTAGCTGGCTCTGGCGTCAGGTGCACTCTTGTGGCCCCAACAGCCGTTGGGATGCCACGCGGCTGTGGAACCAGTGGATCTTTAGGCTCCACTTCCGCCTTGATAGACAGAAGAACCGACTGCTCCGCAGCCGGGGTTGCAGGGGCCGGGTGCTCCACCACTGAGGACTGGCCCGGTGATGTGGCCGGGTCTGGTCTGGCCGGTGTCGGGGTGACCACTGTCGTGACCGGGTCAAGGGATGGAACCGGGGTTTCCGCAGCTGGGACTTCACGCAAAGGCACCAAAGGTTCTGCTGCCGGGGTAGAAGTGGGCAGCTCGGCGTCTGCCGAGGACGGGGTTGGAGGCGGTGGAGTACGCACTGGGAGCAGGGGCGGTCCGGATCCCACAACCACATTGGTCAGATAAGGGTAATCAACAGGGACTGGGTAACCACTTACCCTCTCTTCACATGGGATCTCAATTCACGGGCTCGCACCGCCATTACCAGGCTCCTCATCTCTTCCCTCCAGTGATCCAAAATGAACAGGAACTGTGTCCGCATCCTCCTGCACAGCTACTCTGTCTCCTCCTTGATCCATGTCGCGGTCCTGGGAACAGCACGTTCCGGTGACCAGCTCCGCTCCGCCATCTGGCCTCTGCGCTGTCCAGGAACGTTATTGCAGAGTCCTGGAGTCCCTGCTTCTCTTCCGCTGTAGTTACATGCTGGCACGCCCCCTCGGTTTTCCCTCAGCACTCTCCTTGATGCTGTGGCCCTATGGGAACTTCTGTTTCCGGTCTCACTCTCAGGACGAAGGGCGGGGCTTCTGTTTCGCGCGCTTTCACGGGGAAGATGGCGTTTTGGCGTGAAAAGATGGCGGAATTGGCGGGAAACGGGGTCTTAACTCACGGATTCGACTTCTAAGGCGCATGTCACCCAGGTAGGTAGGTCCTGCTTGAATCCTGTTCGTGACGCCAAGTTTTTCGAGGTGTCCCGCCCCCGTATCAGCAGCCGGGCTGCTTGGATCTGGACCCGCGGTGGCTTGAGAGGCGTCCGGACTCGGGGGTCTCGCAGCCACTCGAATAAAGGGGGGTATTTACAGGGGATGGTGTATTGAATAGTTCGTGATGCCACCCGTGGTGTGTGGTAAGGCGGAGTACCACCGCTGCGGCTGGGAGTACCCGGTGGCGATGGAGTGGGCAGCCAGGTGTTTATCCCCTCCACGGGTAGGGTGGATGCCCCGGGACTCGGTGATGGTGACCGGGAGGTGCCATTGGGGAGGTAAGGGTCACTTGCGTACTCACTCAGTCCAATAACGCTGACACCGACAACTTTAGTAAATCAAAGTTCTGGACACCGCTGCCGCTGAGGGGGAGCATGCCTGGGTCTCGTTTCCGTTGGTGTTGCCTGTTGATCTGTGACCTTTCCCTTGGCACCTTGTTTCTTTCTGGTTGGTCCCTGTAGCCTTAAACTAGTCAGGTCCCACTCACCAGTATGGCTAACTGAGGGAGCTTGCTCTGAGGGTTCACGCTTGGGATTTCTTGGACCGTATCTGTGGAAAGTCCTATCCCTCTCGTTGCGCTAGTACCCGATTTTGGAGCAGGTGGAGAATGGATCTTGTAGTCTCTGTTCTCGTCGTGCAAATTGTCAGGTTGCCTGAAGCTACTCCCTGAACTAGGGTCCACGTACCCCGTCGTGCCCTGGCCGCTGCCCCGTGATGGTACAAGGTCATCGGCTGTCCTCCACAACAATGTCGTGCCCCTTATCACGATCCCCTGCGACCGGGAGTCCAGCTCCTACCAGGTCCAGACCAACGTCTGGTACCTAGTAGTTCCAAGGAGCCCAGCTCCTGACCTCCTCTCACTTTCACCTCCAACACTACACTCCTCCTTTCTCTGACTCCAACTGACTGCCTTCTGACACTCCTGACCTCCCCTTAACCAAACCCCCAAGTGGGCGACCCTATTCCACTCAGGCCGTCCACTGGTGTGTCTGGTGGGTGTGGTGCAGAGTGTTCCTAGGATTTTGATTAGCTGGTTTTGGCAACACCAATTGTTAAGGACCCATAACCAAGGAGGAGGCGGATATTGCACAGAAGGGCAGATTGCATAATACCCTGTGACGACCTGATAGGCCAGGGCGTCACAGGGCACCCGTGACATCCCAGACCCAACATCACCGGCCTGGCAATGAGTATTTAACCCCTGCCCCGTGGGTAGTACATAACCACCACATGAAAACTTTAGCATACATTGCAGCTGAAACCTGCACCAGATAACATCGGTTTGTGGTTCTTAATAAAATTGGCACAATTTAAGCTGACCATACAAATTAGATTGCTGGTGGCTAAACAGTACCTCATCTCAGCCAACTCTCCAACACACAGGAGCACTCATTCTGCCAAGCCCTTTTGTGTTCTGTATGAGATATCCGCCAACTGACATTTCACCTGCTTATCTTAGTGAGAACAAGACTATCAGCAATCCAAAATCGCGATCGATATTTCTCACGACCATCAGTCGTCCAGTGCCACCATACACATTAGCAGGATGTGAAGAACCCAGCTGCGGCCACTACAGTATACACTTGTCAGAGCTATGCTATACAGCTCTGTAACTGAGCATTATTTGGCCGCCGCCAACCCCAGGGATAGTTGATTGCGGGAGGGGGGATGCTGGGTTTCTCCCCCTCCTCCCCCCATGATCAGCTTATGATGACCTATCCTTAGGATACTGGTGCAAGTGTTTTGGGATATGTCTCTACTAGCTTTGCACATCTAGAGGCTGTACCATTCTTCTTTGAAAAATAGTTCTAGCTCGATGAGATTGGATGGAGATGTCTGTGAACAGCAATTTTCAAGTCTTGTCACAGATTCTCAGTGGTATTTAGGTCTGGACTGATCTAAAGCGTTCCAGCTCTAGCAGTATGTTTAGGATCCTTGTCCTGCTAGAATGTGAATCTACGTTCTAGTCTCCCAAATCTTTTGTAGCTTCTAACAGGATTTCCTCCAGGATTGCCCTATTTTTAGCTCCATCCATCTTCCCATCTACTCTAACCAGCTTCCCCCCTGCTGAAGAAAAGAATCCTCACAGAATGATGCTGCCACCACCATGTTTAACCGTGGGGATGGTGTTTTAAGGGTGATGTGCAGTGTTAGTTTTCTGCCATACATAGCATTTTGTACTGAGCTAAAAAGTTCTTCTTTGGCCTCATCTGACCAGAACACCTTCTTCCACATGATATCTGGCATGATGAAAAAGGTGCTTTGGTCAGATAAGACTTTCTGGAATAAATGCAAAACGCTATGTGTGGCGTAAAACCAACACGGCACATCATCCTGAAACAACATCCCCACTATTAAACAGGCTGGTGGCAGCATCGTTTTGTGGGGATTCTTTTCCTCAATTTACCTTGTAAAATAAAAACAACATATAATCACCTCCTGCGCTAGTGCTGCTCCAAGAATGACAGCTCTGGGTTGTCCAGGTAGTGGACAGCCTGCTACAGAAGATTGTTCTGATAAACACAACACTTGAAGGAAAACGCAGGAGCTGACCCTTTTACTGCCATCATCTGTACTGCAAATGAATACATTCTAATTAGTGATGAGCGAGTATGCTTGTTACTACTCGGTACTCGCACGAGTATCACTGTACTCGGGCTACTCGGCGGGTACCGAGTAATTTCGCGATACTCGTGCTTTACTCGTGGTCTTCATCCCAGCATGTTGGCGCTCTTTTGAGAGCCAGCCCTCATGCAGGGATTATGGGGAGATAAGGTATGCACACCAGTGACTATGGAAGGGGAATACATGGAATAGCAGAAACTGCTGTGTGAATACTGACATGAAAAATTCAATAGCTATTTGTAAGAATGAAATGTGAAAAATGGAACCTGCATTACTGCCATGAATATATGAATAAAGAGAAATTTAGCTACTGAATTGATCAATGCAGAAGAGCCCCAACACTACGCCAAAGTATTTCTCTACGTTGGGGTCCCTAGCTTGTGTGTGTCCTCTCATGCAGTTAAAAAACTTACCGTGTATGGGACGCTGAGACCCAGGCTATATATGCGTATAATGTGGATTGGCAATAGGTGTGTATGGGGAGGGTTCACAAACGAAAAACTACTAACATTAAGGAATAACGTTTGGAACTCCATTCTATGTCTAAACTGGGTGCAAAAAACCTAAAAAACATCACTATGGGGAGATAAGGTATGCACACCAGTGACTATGGAAGGGGAATACATGGAATAGCAGAAACTGCTGTGTGAATACTGACATGAAAAATTCAATAGCTATTTGTAAGAATGAAATGTGAAAAATGGAACCTGCATTACTGCCATGAATATATGAATAAAGAGAAATTTAGCTACTGAATTGATCAATGCAGAAGAGCCCCAACACTACGCCAAAGTATTTCTCTACGTTGGGGTCCCTAGCTTGTGTGTGTCCTCTCATGCAGTTAAAAAACTTACCGTGTATGGGACGCTGAGACCCAGGCTATATATGCGTATAATGTGGATTGGCAATAGGTGTGTATGGGGAGGGTTCACAAACGAAAAACTACTAACATTAAGGAATAACGTTTGGAACTCCATTCTATGTCTAAACTGGGTGCAAAAAACCTAAAAAACATCACTATGGGGAGATAAGGTATGCACACCAGTGACTATGGAAGGGGAATACATGGAATAGCAGAAACTGCTGTGTGAATACTGACATGAAAAATTCAATAGCTATTTGTAAGAATGAAATGTGAAAAATGGAACCTGCATTACTGCCATGAATATATGAATAAAGAGAAATTTAGCTACTGAATTGATCAATGCAGAAGAGCCCCAACACTACGCCAAAGTATTTCTCTACGTTGGGGTCCCTAGCTTGTGTGTGTCCTCTCATGCAGTTAAAAAACTTACCGTGTATGGGACGCTGAGACCCAGGCTATATATGCGTATAATGTGGATTGGCAATAGGTGTGTATGGGGAGGGTTCACAAACGAAAAACTACTAACATTAAGGAATAACGTTTGGAACTCCATTCTATGTCTAAACTGGGTGCAAAAAACCTAAAAAACATCACTATGGGGAGATAAGGTATGCACACCAGTGACTATGGAAGGGGAATACATGGAATAGCAGAAACTGCTGTGTGAATACTGACATGAAAAATTCAATAGCTATTTGTAAGAATGAAATGTGAAAAATGGAACCTGCATTACTGCCATGAATATATGAATAAAGAGAAATTTAGCTACTGAATTGATCAATGCAGAAGAGCCCCAACACTACGCCAAAGTATTTCTCTACGTTGGGGTCCCTAGCTTGTGTGTGTCCTCTCATGCAGTTAAAAAACTTACCGTGTATGGGACGCTGAGACCCAGGCTATATATGCGTATAATGTGGATTGGCAATAGGTGTGTATGGGGAGGGTTCACAAACGAAAAACTACTAACATTAAGGAATAACGTTTGGAACTCCATTCTATGTCTAAACTGGGTGCAAAAAACCTAAAAAACATCACTATGGGGAGATAAGGTATGCACACCAGTGACTATGGAAGGGGAATACATGGAATAGCAGAAACTGCTGTGTGAATACTGACATGAAAAATTCAATAGCTATTTGTAAGAATGAAATGTGAAAAATGGAACCTGCATTACTGCCATGAATATATGAATAAAGAGAAATTTAGCTACTGAATTGATCAATGCAGAAGAGCCCCAACACTACGCCAAAGTATTTCTCTACGTTGGGGTCCCTAGCTTGTGTGTGTCCTCTCATGCAGTTAAAAAACTTACCGTGTATGGGACGCTGAGACCCAGGCTATATATGCGTATAATGTGGATTGGCAATAGGTGTGTATGGGGAGGGTTCACAAACGAAAAACTACTAACATTGAGGAATAACGTTTGGAACTCCATTCTATGTCTAAACTGGGTGCAAAAAACCTAAAAAACATCACTATGGGGAGATAAGGTATGCACACCAGTGACTATGGAAGGGGAATACATGGAATAGCAGAAACTGCTGTGTGAATACTGACATGAAAAATTCAATAGCTATTTGTAAGAATGAAATGTGAAAAATGGAACCTGCATTACTGCCATGAATATATGAATAAAGAGAAATTTAGCTACTGAATTGATCAATGCAGAAGAGCCCCAACACTACGCCAAAGTATTTCTCTACGTTGGGGTCCCTAGCTTGTGTGTGTCCTCTCATGCAGTTAAAAAACTTACCGTGTATGGGACGCTGAGACCCAGGCTATATATGCGTATAATGTGGATTGGCAATAGGTGTGTATGGGGAGGGTTCACAAACGAAAAACTACTAACATTGAGGAATAACGTTTGGAACTCCATTCTATGTCTAAACTGGGTGCAAAAAACCTAAAAAACATCACTATGGGGAGATAAGGTATGCACACCAGTGACTATGGAAGGGGAATACATGGAATAGCAGAAACTGCTGTGTGAATACTGACATGAAAAATTCAATAGCTATTTGTAAGAATGAAATGTGAAAAATGGAACCTGCATTACTGCCATGAATATATGAATAAAGAGAAATTTAGCTACTGAATTGATCAATGCAGAAGAGCCCCAACACTACGCCAAAGTATTTCTCTACGTTGGGGTCCCTAGCTTGTGTGTGTCCTCTCATGCAGTTAAAAAACTTACCGTGTATGGGACGCTGAGACCCAGGCTATATATGCGTATAATGTGGATTGGCAATAGGTGTGTATGGGGAGGGTTCACAAACGAAAAACTACTAACATTAAGGAATAACGTTTGGAACTCCATTCTATGTCTAAACTGGGTGCAAAAAACCTAAAAAACATCACTATGGGGAGATAAGGTATGCACACCAGTGACTATGGAAGGGGAATACATGGAATAGCAGAAACTGCTGTGTGAATACTGACATGAAAAATTCAATAGCTATTTGTAAGAATGAAATGTGAAAAATGGAACCTGCATTACTGCCATGAATATATGAATAAAGAGAAATTTAGCTACTGAATTGATCAATGCAGAAGAGCCCCAACACTACGCCAAAGTATTTCTCTACGTTGGGGTCCCTAGCTTGTGTGTGTCCTCTCATGCAGTTAAAAAACTTACCGTGTATGGGACGCTGAGACCCAGGCTATATATGCGTATAATGTGGATTGGCAATAGGTGTGTATGGGGAGGGTTCACAAACGAAAAACTACTAACATTAAGGAATAACGTTTGGAACTCCATTCTATGTCTAAACTGGGTGCAAAAAACCTAAAAAACATCACTATGGGGAGATAAGGTATGCACACCAGTGACTATGGAAGGGGAATACATGGAATAGCAGAAACTGCTGTGTGAATACTGACATGAAAAATTCAATAGCTATTTGTAAGAATGAAATGTGAAAAATGGAACCTGCATTACTGCCATGAATATATGAATAAAGAGAAATTTAGCTACTGAATTGATCAATGCAGAAGAGCCCCAACACTACGCCAAAGTATTTCTCTACGTTGGGGTCCCTAGCTTGTGTGTGTCCTCTCATGCAGTTAAAAAACTTACCGTGTATGGGACGCTGAGACCCAGGCTATATATGCGTATAATGTGGATTGGCAATAGGTGTGTATGGGGAGGGTTCACAAACGAAAAACTACTAACATTAAGGAATAACGTTTGGAACTCCATTCTATGTCTAAACTGGGTGCAAAAAACCTAAAAAACATCACTATGGGGAGATAAGGTATGCACACCAGTGACTATGGAAGGGGAATACATGGAATAGCAGAAACTGCTGTGTGAATACTGACATGAAAAATTCAATAGCTATTTGTAAGAATGAAATGTGAAAAATGGAACCTGCATTACTGCCATGAATATATGAATAAAGAGAAATTTAGCTACTGAATTGATCAATGCAGAAGAGCCCCAACACTACGCCAAAGTATTTCTCTACGTTGGGGTCCCTAGCTTGTGTGTGTCCTCTCATGCAGTTAAAAAACTTACCGTGTATGGGACGCTGAGACCCAGGCTATATATGCGTATAATGTGGATTGGCAATAGGTGTGTATGGGGAGGGTTCACAAACGAAAAACTACTAACATTAAGGAATAACGTTTGGAACTCCATTCTATGTCTAAACTGGGTGCAAAAAACCTAAAAAACATCACTATGGGGAGATAAGGTATGCACACCAGTGACTATGGAAGGGGAATACATGGAATAGCAGAAACTGCTGTGTGAATACTGACATGAAAAATTCAATAGCTATTTGTAAGAATGAAATGTGAAAAATGGAACCTGCATTACTGCCATGAATATATGAATAAAGAGAAATTTAGCTACTGAATTGATCAATGCAGAAGAGCCCCAACACTACGCCAAAGTATTTCTCTACGTTGGGGTCCCTAGCTTGTGTGTGTCCTCTCATGCAGTTAAAAAACTTACCGTGTATGGGACGCTGAGACCCAGGCTATATATGCGTATAATGTGGATTGGCAATAGGTGTGTATGGGGAGGGTTCACAAACGAAAAACTACTAACATTAAGGAATAACGTTTGGAACTCCATTCTATGTCTAAACTGGGTGCAAAAAACCTAAAAAACATCACTATGGGGAGATAAGGTATGCACACCAGTGACTATGGAAGGGGAATACATGGAATAGCAGAAACTGCTGTGTGAATACTGACATGAAAAATTCAATAGCTATTTGTAAGAATGAAATGTGAAAAATGGAACCTGCATTACTGCCATGAATATATGAATAAAGAGAAATTTAGCTACTGAATTGATCAATGCAGAAGAGCCCCAACACTACGCCAAAGTATTTCTCTACGTTGGGGTCCCTAGCTTGTGTGTGTCCTCTCATGCAGTTAAAAAACTTACCGTGTATGGGACGCTGAGACCCAGGCTATATATGCGTATAATGTGGATTGGCAATAGGTGTGTATGGGGAGGGTTCACAAACGAAAAACTACTAACATTAAGGAATAACGTTTGGAACTCCATTCTATGTCTAAACTGGGTGCAAAAAAGTTTTTCGTTTGTGAACCCTCCCCATACACACCTATTGCCAATCCACATTATACGCATATATAGCCTGGGTCTCAGCGTCCCATACACGGTAAGTTTTTTAACTGCATGAGAGGACACACACAAGCTAGGGACCCCAACGTAGAGAAATACTTTGGCGTAGTGTTGGGGCTCTTCTGCATTGATCAATTCAGTAGCTAAATTTCTCTTTATTCATATATTCATGGCAGTAATGCAGGTTCCATTTTTCACATTTCATTCTTACAAATAGCTATTGAATTTTTCATGTCAGTATTCACACAGCAGTTTCTGCTATTCCATGTATTCCCCTTCCATAGTCACTGGTGTGCATACCTTATCTCCCCATAGTGATGTTTTTTAGGTTTTTTGCACCCAGTTTAGACATAGAATGGAGTTCCAAACGTTATTCCTTAATGTTAGTAGTTTTTCGTTTGTGAACCCTCCCCATACACACCTATTGCCAATCCACATTATACGCATATATAGCCTGGGTCTCAGCGTCCCATACACGGTAAGTTTTTTAACTGCATGAGAGGACACACACAAGCTAGGGACCCCAACGTAGAGAAATACTTTGGCGTAGTGTTGGGGCTCTTCTGCATTGATCAATTCAGTAGCTAAATTTCTCTTTATTCATATATTCATGGCAGTAATGCAGGTTCCATTTTTCACATTTCATTCTTACAAATAGCTATTGAATTTTTCATGTCAGTATTCACACAGCAGTTTCTGCTATTCCATGTATTCCCCTTCCATAGTCACTGGTGTGCATACCTTATCTCCCCATAGTGATGTTTTTTAGGTTTTTTGCACCCAGTTTAGACATAGAATGGAGTTCCAAACGTTATTCCTTAATGTTAGTAGTTTTTCGTTTGTGAACCCTCCCCATACACACCTATTGCCAATCCACATTATACGCATATATAGCCTGGGTCTCAGCGTCCCATACACGGTAAGTTTTTTAACTGCATGAGAGGACACACACAAGCTAGGGACCCCAACGTAGAGAAATACTTTGGCGTAGTGTTGGGGCTCTTCTGCATTGATCAATTCAGTAGCTAAATTTCTCTTTATTCATATATTCATGGCAGTAATGCAGGTTCCATTTTTCACATTTCATTCTTACAAATAGCTATTGAATTTTTCATGTCAGTATTCACACAGCAGTTTCTGCTATTCCATGTATTCCCCTTCCATAGTCACTGGTGTGCATACCTTATCTCCCCATAGTGATGTTTTTTAGGTTTTTTGCACCCAGTTTAGACATAGAATGGAGTTCCAAACGTTATTCCTTAATGTTAGTAGTTTTTCGTTTGTGAACCCTCCCCATACACACCTATTGCCAATCCACATTATACGCATATATAGCCTGGGTCTCAGCGTCCCATACACGGTAAGTTTTTTAACTGCATGAGAGGACACACACAAGCTAGGGACCCCAACGTAGAGAAATACTTTGGCGTAGTGTTGGGGCTCTTCTGCATTGATCAATTCAGTAGCTAAATTTCTCTTTATTCATATATTCATGGCAGTAATGCAGGTTCCATTTTTCACATTTCATTCTTACAAATAGCTATTGAATTTTTCATGTCAGTATTCACACAGCAGTTTCTGCTATTCCATGTATTCCCCTTCCATAGTCACTGGTGTGCATACCTTATCTCCCCATAGTGATGTTTTTTAGGTTTTTTGCACCCAGTTTAGACATAGAATGGAGTTCCAAACGTTATTCCTTAATCTCATGCAGGGATTGGCTGGCAGACCACTGCAATGCCACAGCCCTGTTAGTTGTGGAATTGCAGTGATTGGCCGGCCTGCACAGCGTGACCGAGCCTTTATACCGGCGGGCGCGCTGTGCTCTGTACACAGCCATCTCATATTCCCTGCTTTACACGCCCACAGGCGCCTATGATTGGTTGCAGTGAGACACGCCCCCACGCTGAGTGACAGGTGTCTCACTGCACCCAATCACAGCAGCCGGTGGGCGTGTCTATACTGTGCAGTAAAATAAATAAATAAATAATTAAAAAAAACGGCGTGCGGTCCCCCCAATTTTAATACCAGCCAGATAAAGCCATACGGCTGAAGGCTGGTATTCTCAGGATGGGGAGCTCCACATTATGGGGAGCCCCCAGCCTAACAATATCAGTCAGCAGCCGCCCAGAATTGCCGCATACATTATATGCGACAGTTCTGGGACTGTACCCGGCTCTTCCCGATTTACCCTAGTGCGTTGGCAAATCGGGGTAATAAGGAGTTAGTGGCAGCCCATAGCTGCCACTAAATCCTAGATTAATCATGTCAGGCGTCTATAAGACACCTTCCATGATTAATCTGTAAATTACAGTTAAAAAACACACACACCTGAAAAAATCCTTTATTAGAAATAAAAAACAATAACAAAGTCCCTCATCACCAATTTATTAACCCCGACAAACCCTCCATGTCCGGCGTACTCCACAGTCCTCCAGCGTCGCTTCCAGCTCTGCTGCATGCAGGTGACAGGAGCAGCAGAATACACCGCCGCTTCTGTCAGCTTCACACAGCAACTGAGGTGAGTAGCGCGATCAGCTGCTGTCAGTCAGGTAACTCACGGCCACCGCTGGATCCAGCGGTGGCCGCGATTAACCTCAGTGACAGCAGCTGATCGCGCTACTCACCTCAGTTGCTGTGTGAAGCTGACCGGAGCGGCGGTGTATTCTGCAGCTCCTGTCACCTGAATGTAGCAGAGCTGGACGCGACGCTGGAGGTCCGTGGATTACGCCGGACATGGAGGGTTTGTCGGGGTTAATAAATTGGTGATGAGGGACTTTGTTTGTGTTTTTTATTTCTAATAAAGGATTTTTCAGGTGTGTGTGTTTTTTAATTGTAATTTACAGATTAATCATGGAAGGAATCTCGGGGAGACGCCTGACATGATTAATCTAGGATTTAGTGGCAGCTATGGGCTGCCAATAACTCCTTATTACCCCGATTTGCCAATGCACCAGGGTAAATCGGGAAGAGCTGGGTACAGTCCCAGAACTGTCGCATCTAATGTATGCGGCAATTCTGGGCGGCTGCTGACTGATATTGTTAGGCTGGGGGGCTCCCCATAACGTGGAGCTCCCCATCCTGAGAATACCAGCCTTCAGCCGTATGGCTTTATCTGGCTGGTATTAAAATTGGGGGGACCGCACGCCGTTTTTTTTAATTATTTAATTATTTATTTCACTGCACAGTATACACACACACACCGTCTGCTGTGTTTGGGTGCAGTGTGACACCTGTCACTCAGCGTGGAGGCGTGTCTCACTGCAACCAATCATAGGCGCCGAAAAGCAGGAAAGTAGGGAATACGAGATTGTTTAATGAGCGGCCTGCTTTTTCAAGAGGAAAAGCCGCCGGAGTTTAGTGAGCTGTGCAGCGCCGCGGCAGTGATCGGGGAACGGTAAGTAAGAGAGAGGGGGGGAACTAACCGACAGACTGTGAGAGGGGTACAGACAAGACAGAGAGACCGACAGAGCGAGACCGACCGACGGGAGATAGAATGAAAAAAAAAATGACCGACATCGCTAGTAAAAAGCACAAAACGTGCGTTTTGGACATCGGAGTGCCACACAATGTTTTACGTAAAATCTTTCATGTATTAATCTCAAAAAGTAACATACACCAGCTCTATCTCACTATTGGGTATGTGCCCTTAACATTTCCGCCATGAAAATTCATTTTGGTGTCATTTTGGAAGGTTTTCTGGTGAGTCCGTAAAAATGGCGTAAAACACGGACAAAATTGTTCACAGCTGTGACTTTTGAGTGATAAATGCTTCAAGGGGTCTTCCCCATGCTGTTGCCATGTCATTTGAGCACTCTTCTGAGACTTTTGTGACATTTTTAGGGTTTCTACATGCTGCCGGGGGGTCATTTCATAAAAATACTCGGGTCTCCCATAGGATAACATTGGGCTCGGTGCTCGGGCCGAGTACACGAGTATCTTGGGATGCTCGGCCCGAGCCTCGAGCACCCGAGCTTTTTAGTACTCGCTCATCACTAATTCTAATATCAAAGTTAATGGCAGACAGAAGATTGGGGAAAAGTAGTGGTTTGGACACTTCTTTTATGATTTTTTTTTTTTACAAGAATGAAGACAAATTCCCTTTATAAACTGCTTTGCAAAGGTTGATAAGTTTTGATTCAGGACAAAATTATTATTATTATTATTATTATTATTATTATTATTAATAATAAGAATGATAATAATAATAAGTTTAGTTATTGTTTAACAATAATCGCTAAGTGTAAATGATAAAATATCAATACTAATAGTCTAAAAATTTCCTCTGGTTTTGTCTCTATTATCAGTACAGTGTATTAATGTTGATCCAAAGACAAACCTCGTCATGGTGAAAGCAGCTATATTTTATGATACTGTCTTATTTCCTATTCTTATGCATATACTGTACATGGATGAGCAATTGTAGGAGTGTATGCGTAAAAGTTAAATAAATGAAAAAGTTATAGTTCGTAAATCACCACAATCATAGGAATATAATATCATGTGCCCTAATACTAGCAAAAGCTAAACAAAAATTAAGTAAGAAAAAGTCACTCAAGGGTTAAAGGTGGTTTGTTTTGACATTCATGCAGTGGACTGATAACCTGGTTCCTTAGTTATAGCTCACATCCAGCACAGGCCTGTGTCAGCCTGTCAAATTCTTAACTCCAGACACCTCCACTACGGTATGTGAGGCATATTTGTAAGAATCCTACTTTATGTGCATCTTGTGTCTCATTTATAACAATAACTTTAAAAAGTCTAAAATGTATAACTGAGCTTTATAAAAATAATACATTTAGATATATGTAGTGATCTCTACCTATAATTATACACTACTCACAAAAAAAATTAGGGCTAGTTGACTTTCAGGTGAAATTTCAGGATGATCCTAAAATGCCCTCTGACCTTTGAAGCTGAACCTAATGTGACCTTCTCTAAACTTTTGAATGCACATGTCCAACTGTTCATTGTTTCAGTAATTTGTGCACAACTTGCTGTTCTCTAACAAGGAGCTTAATGGCAAAATTCATAACATGTGTTTGATCCATGAATCGCCCAATAAATTTTGGGATTCAATTAGAATTGGTATTTAAACAGTCCTTCTCATCATGCTGTTCACATTTTGACATCATGAGATCAAGAAGACGCCTAACAATTGATCAGTAGTACCTCGCATTGCGAGGCTTCAAACAGAATGTTCTCAATCTGAAGTGGCCACTGAGCTTGGAGTGTCAGACAGTGTCATCAGCAAGTTTGCACAGAGATACAGAGAGACTGGAAGAGTCACAGAAAGGCATAGAAGTGGACATCCTTTGACCACATCCCACACTGATGACCGCTTCATTGAGAAGAATTTGCTTCAGAACCAGATGATAAATGCCACACTGCTCTAGGCACATTTAAGGGAGGTGAGAGGCACCCAAGTGTAACGTCAGACCATTTGAAACTGTTTACATCAGCGTGGTCGAAACTGTTTACATCAGTGTGGTCTGCATGCTAAAAGACCTGCAAGGGCACCTGACCATCAACGCTGGACGAGGGACCAGTGGGCCTCAGTGCTATTAACTGATGACAGTCAATTCATGATGGGCAGCAATGATGGCCATCAACAATATTGGAGAAGTCAAGGAGAGCACTATGCATCAACCACTGTTGTCACCAGATGAGCCTTTGATGGTAGTGGTGTTACAGTGAAAGTAGGTGTCTAGTCGATACAGAACTGCCGTACATCTTGTGAATGGTACAGTGATAAGCCCCTACTACTTGAATAACATAAATAATCCAGTCATTGTGCCTTTGCATGAATAACACAGGACTAATTTCATCTTCATGGAGGGCAATGTTCCAATTCATCAAGGTGGCAACATTAGGCAACATCTGCTGTAAACTGGGGTTCCTCAAATGGAATGGCATGTACTTTGTCCAGACCTGAATCCCTTAGGCTGGGATCAGCTGAGTCACCGTGTAGAGTCTCGTAACTTTGTACCACAGAACATCAATGACCTGACGGCCTTCCTTCAAGAAGAGTGCGATGCCCATGCCTCAGCAGACAATAACTCCACTTGGGAACAGCATAAGACATCGTTGTCAACTGTAATTGATGCTTAAGACCACATGACAAGTTATTGAGACATTGACATTTTTGGGGGGTATACCAAACACTGTTGTTGGCTTTTGTTTCAATACGTTGTTTGCAATTAGGAAATCACCATTGCAGCTTCTACTTAAATGCCCTACTTTCATGATAAGATATCACTGTAGTGTGAACTTTTTGTTTTACATAAATTTCTCCTGAAAACCTAATATTCCTAACTTTTTGTGAGTAGTGTATAATATTCCCATAGATTTTTATGTGACATGTATATGGCATGCATCAGACTGGCAAACATTAGTATAGGTTTTTCTGCAGCCAGGAACATTATGATTGTGGTTGTGGGGTGTTTGACTGACCAGGATTGTAGAGGAAGGGGCATGCCTGAACATCAGGGCAGTATGATAAATCCCAAGCACTCAAGTGGACACGAGAGGTAATGCAAAATGTGTTTTATTAGTAGACTATTTGCAAAAGGAAAAAGAAACGCCACTACCAAAAATAGAGCAAAGCCAATGTTTCGGCATAATTCGGCCTTTGTCAAGGTCTTGCATATAATAGACCTTGACAAAGGCCGAATTAGGCCGAAACGTTGGCTTTGCTCTATTTTTGGTAGTGAAGTTTCTTTTTTCTTTTGCAAATAGTCTACTAATAAAACACATTTTACATTACCACTCGTGTCCAATTGAGTGCTTGGGATTTATCATACTATCTATAGTTATTTTTTCTCCTAAGCACCTCCCTCTTAAAGGCAGTAGAGCCCAGCTTTACCCTTGTATTCTGAACCTCAGGGCAGGCTCTGCCTTTAACCGTATCTACGCCTATATAATGGGTATACAGTTTAAATGGTGGCAGAGCCTTTGGCTTTTTGCTCCATCCATAGAACTGGTAAGTGAGGCTAGCAAAGGCCTGCTACACTAAACCCCTGTGCTGTAGTATGCATAATATGGTTGATAACACAAGATAATAATATAAACAACCTATACAGGTATACACAACTAAATATACAGAGCTGGCTCAATTGAAGTAAATTGTAATAAGATCTATATATATTGTACTAGCTGTAGTACCTGGCGTTGCCCGGGATAATAACTGTGTGTCGCCCTGGGCAAGCCAGGGGACACAGGTCACACACCACCACACCCCACATCCCAGGTAGGCACATCTAAGCTAAACTACAAATCCTTGTTGCCTTCCTCCAGGAGTCTGATGATGCACACCAGGGGGTGGGCCAGGCGGTTGGCTCCGCCCACCGAGGAGCTCACAACTCTGGAGGCGGGAAAACCAGGCAGATAGCCCCGGGCAGGGGAAGAGTGAAGTCCAGTGAAGGGCTAGAGTAAACAACAGAAAAGTGGAAAAGGAGGAAAGCAAGAGGTGGTGACAGAGCAGAGAGTGTGCAAGCCTGAGAGCCCAGCTTTGTATAGGGCCAGAACAGCAAGGTCAGCGACGGCGGTGACTGTCCGGAGGGGGACCGTTTGGAAGTTCCTGGAAGGACCCCGTTGGCTGTGTGCCCGGTGGTCTGGAGCAGTGTTCCGAAAGACAGTCAGCACCAGGGCAGGGGCCTCTCGGACCCTGGCAAGGCTAGGATTCGCCAAATTTGCCGAATCCGTCAGTGAAGGGGACGTAGATTCCCCCAACAACCAAGTCCCGATTGAAGGCAACAGCCCAACCTGTACAACAGAGGCACCGCCACCGCCAGGGCACCAGTCTCTGAGGGCCAGCGCCTGCGGGCAAAGTGTAGTGCTCCTCCGGCCCAGCTTGAAGCCGGGGAGCGGGTTACCGGTGGGGACCCATCGCAACCAACCGTACATACAGGTGCAAGGAAGAGGGACATCACCGTCACCTACCGGGAAAGCAAAGCAGCCGTCTGTGGGACCGTCCTACCAGCCGTTGGTTTACCGTACAAACTGTGTCCGTGTCTCAGGCTGAGTGAGTACCACCGTGCCGCAAGGCACAGCGCTGCCCCCGCGTCCCTGCGCCCACCAGGCCCTGCACCTCACAAGCCATCACCGGGCCCCGGGATCACCAACCCCTACCCACGGAGGGGCAACACAACACCTAGCTGCTCCCCTTCACCATCCCCGGGATCCCCGCATCGAGCAGCGGTGGTGCTACACATCACCACAACCGTGGGTGGCGTCACGGACATTATCCCAACACCCCAAATCCCCCCTTTCACTCACGGGCGAGGAGCGCCGCTCGAGAAACCCCCGCCCACGACTCGAGCCACCACTGAGCAGCAGCCGGACCCGAGCAGAAGGGGTGAGCGCGGTGTGCTGACACCCTCCTCCCCGCCCGCGACAACTGTCTCTCTGTCTCTCTCCCAGTCTCTGTCTGCCTGTCTCTGTGTGTCTGTGTCTGTCTCTCTGTCTGTCTCTGTATCAGTCTCTCCGTCTGTCTCTCTCTATCTCTGTGTCTGTGTGTCTATCGCTCTATCTGTCTGTCAGTCTCTTTCCTGAGCGGCATGGTGGCTCAGTGGTTAGCACTGCAGTCTTGCAGCGCTACAGCCCTAGGTTCAAATCCCACTAAGGACACCATCTGCAAGGAGTTTGTATGTTTTCCCCGTGTTTGCGTGGGTTTCCTCCGGGTACTCTGGTTTCCTTCCACACTCCAAAAACATACTCACAGGGAACCTAGATTGTGAGTCCCGATGGGGACAGTGTTGCCATAGTATGTAAAGCACTGTGGAGTTAAAAGTGCTATATAAATGAATAAATATTATTATATTTCCAGGTCTGTCTTGTTCCAGGTTTGCCTCTTTCCCCGTCTGTCTCATTCCAGGTCTGTCTCTTTCCCCGCCTCTTTACTTGTCTGTGTCTCTTTACTCGTCTCTGTCTCTTTCCCTGTTTCTTTATTTGTCTTTGTCTCTTTACTTGTCTCTGTCTCTCTCCTTGTCTCTTTCCTTATCTCTGTCTCTTTCCCTGTCTGTCTCTTTCCCCATCTGTCTCTTTCCCCGTCTGTCTCTGCCTCTTTCCCCGTCTGCCTCTCTCCCCATCTGTCTCTCTCCCCATCTGTCTCTTTACCCGTCTGTCTCTGTCTCTTTCCTTGTCTCTTTACTTGTCTCTGTCTCTTTCCTTGTCTCTTTCCTTGTTTGTCTGTCTTTTTCCCTGTCTGTCTCTCTGTCTGTCTCTTTCCCTGCCGGGCCTGTCTCTTTCCCTGTCTGTCTGTGTCTGTCTGACTCTGTCTGTCTCTTTGACTGTCTGTCTCTCTCTATGTCTCTTTCCCTGTTTGTCTCTGTCTGTCTCTTTCCCTGTCTGCCTCTCATTCTGTCTGTGCCTGTCTGTCTCTGTCTCCCCATCGGCATTTTTTTACCTCACACATAAGCTTCTTATACTGACAATTTATTTTTTTCCCATAGCAAGCACTCACAGCTGCTATTAACCTAATAGCTCACAGCTCCATTGACTTTAATGGAGGCAGGTTTTTCAAAGAGTAACTGTAAAGCACGGAGTTAAATTTTCCCATCAAAACAGTCTATGACGTTCCATGAGTCACATGGGGTGTCTTTGCAAAATTTCGTGATTGTAAATGCGACGGTGCGGATTCCTTTAGCGGACACACACACACACACACACACATACACTCAGCTTTATATATTATATTAGTAGTACCATACAGATCCCGATCGTATATATAGCACGTGTCTGTTGTAAGGTATTAGACCCAACTATACTGTACATCCCTCAATGTACAGCACACTGAATAGTCATATGATGCCAAAGCATCTGGATAATAGTTATCTGAAAGCAACCGTGCCTACCACTAGTGGATGGGTAAGTTGTACAGCATGGTGATGTAGATTTAAATCAGTAGTCATAAAATATTAAAGACATAATGTTTATACCTGTAGCCATGTGTGCAGAGTATAAAGTAGTAGCCTCTAGTAGCCAACCTTGACATGCATTTCACCTTTGCGTGGGTTTCATCAGGAGGTCAACAAAACGAACACAAAGGTGAAACATGCATCAAGGTGGGCTACTAGAGGCTACTACCTCACACTCCGCACGTATGGCTACAGGTAGAAACATTATCATGTAGCTATCTATTTATCTATCTTGTATCTGTTTATCCATCCAGCTATCTTTCTATCTATCTATCTATCTTTCTATCTATCTATCTATCTATCTATCTATCGATCTATCTCTCTAGCTATCATCTATCTATCTATCTATCTATCTATCTATCATGTATCTATTTATCATGTATCTATCTAGCTATCATGTATCTATCACACAGTGCCTACAAGTAGTATTCAACCCCCTGCAGATTTAGCAGGTTTGATAAGATGCAAATAAGTTAGAGCCTGCAAACTTCAAACAAGAGCAGGATTTATTAACAGATGCATAAATCTTACAAACCAACAAGTTATGTTGCTCAGTTAAATTCTAATAAATTTTCAACATGAAAGTGTGGGTAAATTATTATTCAACCCCTAGGTTTAATAATTTGTGGAATAACCCTTGTTTGCAATTACAGCTAATAATCGTCTTTTATAAGACCTGATCAGGCCGGCACAGGTCTCTAGAGTTATCTTGGCCCACTCCTCCATGCAGATCTTCTCCAAGTTATCTAGGTTCTCTGGGTGTCTCATGTGGACTTTAATCTTGAGCTCCTTCCACAAGTTTTCAATTGGGTTAAGGTCAGGAGACTGACTAGGCCACTGCAACACCTTGATTTTTTCCCTCTTGAACCAGGCCTTGGTTTTCTTGGCTGTGTGCTTTGGGTCGTTGTCTTGTTGGAAGATGAAATGATGACCCATCTTAAGATCCTTGATGGAGGAGCGGAGGTTCTTGGCCAAAATCTCCAGGTAGGCCGTGCTATCCATCTTCCCATGGATGCGGACCAGATGGCCAGGCCCCTTGGCTGAGAAACAGCCCCACAGCATGATGCTGCCACCACCATGCTTGACTGTAGGGATGGTATTCTTGAGGTCGTATGCAGTGCCATCCAGTCTCCAAACGTCACGTGTGTGGTTGGCACCAAAGATATCGATCTTGGTCTCATCAGACCAGAGAACCTTGAACCAGTCTGTCTCAGAGTCCTCCAAGTGATCATGAGCAAACTGTAGACGAGCCTTGACATGACGCTTTGAAAGTAAAGGTACCTTACGGGCTCGTCTGGAACGGAGACCATTGCGGTGGAGTACGTTACTTATGGTATTGACTGAAACCAATGTCCCCACTGCCATGAGATCTTCCCGGAGCTCCTTCCTTGTTGTCCTTGGGTTAGCCTTGACTCTTCGGACAAGCCTGGCCTCGGCACGGGTGGAAACTTTCAAAGGCTGTCCAGGCCGTGGAAGGCTAACAGTAGTTCCATTAGCCTTCCCCGTCCGGATGATGCTCCCAACAGTGGAGACAGGTAGGCCCAACTCCTTGGAAAGGGTTTTGTACCCCTTGCCAGCCTTGTGACCCTCCACGATCTTGTCTCTGATGGCCTTGGAATGCTCCTTTGTCTTTCCCATGTTGACCAAGTATGAGTGCTGTTCACAAGTTTGGGGAGGGTCTTAATTAGTCAGAAAAGGCTGGAAAAAGAGATAATTAATCCAAACATTTGAAGCTCATTGTTCTTTGTGCCTGAAATACTTCTTAATACTTTAGGGGAACCAAACAGAATTCTTGTGGTTTGAGGGGTTGAATAATAAATGACCCTCTGAATAAACGTTTCACAATTTAAAAAAAAAAAAAGAAATAACATTCTTTTTTGCTGCAGTGCATTTCACACTTCCAGGCTGATCTACAGTCCAAATGTCACAATGCCAAGTTAATTCCGAATGTGTAAACCTGCTAAATCTGCAGGGGGTTGAATACTACTTGTAGGCACTGTATATCTATCTATTTATCTATCTTGTATGTATTTATCCATCCAGCTATCTATCTATCTATGTATCTATCTAGCTATCATGTATCTATCTTGTATCTATCCATCCATCTAGCTATCTATCTATCATGTATCTATCTATCCATCTAGCTATCATGTATCTATTTATCTATCTTGTATAGTATTTATCTATCCATCTATCTATCTATCTATGTGGCTTGTTCTGTTCCCACTTAAAGGCGATTGAAGGTGCGTAGTTATGGAATGATGTGAGAATCTTACCTTCGTTTCCCTATAGGTGAGGCAGACAGGACCAGAGTGCTCCAGAGTTAAACATGCACATGCTGAGATGAAACAATGGTGGTTTATTTTCTCCAAAGGTTAGGACATGCAGAGTACAGTAGTCCAAGTACCTGGCATTGTGGTTTTCTTGTGATGCCTGTTTCTGGAGTCACTAAGGTCAGAAGACTTTGCTTCTAGCAGCTCCAATAAGGGATGTTAATTCTCACAATCTCTGGCTGGAACTGAATATGCCAGGAAGTGATGCAAGAGGATGAGCAGACACTCCCATGGGCTGGACAAAAGAAACAGAGGAGCCGAAAGGTCTGACCAGTAGATGGCAGCAGAGACAAGCATGAAAAACATTAAATAACAGTTTTAACTAAAACAATTAGGAACAGCACACTCCCCGTCTGAAATTCACTTTGGGGATTTCACTATTGAGTCCATAATACAACCTGAAAGGAAAGGCACGTTAAATGCAAAAACAAGCTCAATTGAGTCCAAAACAAGAAAGATGGCTCAAAGTTCAGGTCCAATAGCGTTCATCCCGTAGGGACGCTCTCTATGGGCTTCAGCAGAACAAGTTCGTGGATTGGCCTTGCAAAGGTCTTCGTCTCACCTTTCCTGATGATCTTTAGCTCCACCTTCCGAACATTGCCGTCTTGGCTAGGCAGTATCCTAGTAATAATCAGTCCCATAGGCCAGTCAGTCCTTTCTGTGGTCTGGTCTTTCATGAGGACTAGGTCTCCTTCTTTGAGGTTCGGCTTGGGATGTCGCCACTTCTTTCTTCCTTGAAGAATGGTGAGGTATTCCTTCCTCCATTGGTTCCAGAAGTAGTCAGCCAAGTATTGAACCCGTTTCCAGTGTTTTTGATAAGTGTTCGCGTGGGTGAACTCTCTGCTGGGCATTACCGCGTTGTCAGTTTTTTGGGTAATAAGAAAAGTAGGAGTCAATATGGTTGGTGTTTCTGGATCCATGGTCACCGGCACAAGGGGTCTTGAATTGATAATGGCTGAGACTTCAGCTAAAAGAGTGACTAGTGACAAAAGTCTCATGTGTGAGTCTTGAGGAATTGACGTCCATTAGAATGGAGTTCAAGATGTTGCGTGAAATCCCGATCATCCTCTCCCAGGAGCCTCCTACGTGAGAACTGTGAGGGGGATTGAAGATCCAGGTGCAACCTTTCTCTGCCAGCTGATCTTTGATAGGCTTGGTGTCGATGTTCAGTTCTCTACATGCACCGATGAAGTTGCTTCCACGGTCAGACCTCAGCTGTTTCACTGGTCCTCTGATGGCAAGGAACCTTCTCAAGGCGTTGATTAGGCTGGAGGTATCCATGGACTCTAACACCTCAATATGAACGGCTCGAACACTCATGCAGGTGAATAACACAGCCCACCGCTTACTGTTTGCTTGGCCGCCGCGAGTTCTGCATGTGGACACCATCCATGGTCCGAAAACGTCTAGGCCCACGTAGGTGAAAGGTGGCTCTGTAGAAAGTCTGTCTGTAAGCAAGTCAGCTATTTGTTGGTACAGTTGTTTTCCTCTCGCTTTACGACAGTGCACACAATCGTGTAGTATTTGTAGTACACGTCTCTTCATCCCAATAATCCAGAGGCCTGCAGACCGTAAAGCGCCCTCTGTAATTTGCCTGCCTTGGTGTTCAGTCTTTTCATGGTGGTGTCGGATCAGCAAGACTGTAACATGGTGTTTGTTGGGAATGATGAGAGGATTTTGTTCTGCATCTCCAAGATGAGCCTGGTTCAAACGACCACCAACTCGCAGTAAGCCGAAACTGTCGATAACTGGGTTTAAATTGGCAAGAGGGCTTCTTAATGGAATCTGCTGTTTGTTGTGTAAACACTTCAATTCTATGGCGAATTCACTCTGTTGGAGGTGGCGTATTATGAGGGACTCGCTATGGGAGATGTCCTCAGCAGAAAGGGGTTTGTGGCAGACATGCCAGCGATGAGTCTTTGTTTTTAAGGTCCGTATGATAGCATCTGGCGATGTGCACTAACCTAGCGACAGTCCTGACGAGCCGCATCCAGCTATAGAAACGTTCAAAACGTTGGCAACCGAGGTTGGAAGTTTTTTCTGCACTGGTGCCAGGGTATTGACTTCAGCTCGGACATCTGGATCGTTGTCTGGATCTAGGATGCTGAAGGCTTCCTGCACACCTTCTTCTGACTGTCTCAGCAGGAACTCTGAACCTGTAAGCCAAGAAGAGTTAGCAAAAGAACTTATAGACATAGGTCTAGTTGCGTGATCTGCTAGATTCAGTTCAGATGGTACATAACGCCATTGTTCTGGTTTGGAGGATCTCCTGATCCTTGCAATGCGGTTACTGACGTACACATAAAATCGTCTTGATTGATTGTAGATGTAACCTAAAACGACCTTACTGTCAGTGTAGTATTGGACCTCATCTATTTCAACACACAGTTCTTGTCGTATGAAGTCGGCAATTTCCACTGCCAAAAACAGTGCCACAGAGTTCCAGTCTGGGAATGGTATGGTTGGGCTTCGGGGCTAGCTTCGCCTTGCCGAATACAAATCCAACGTAGTTTTGTCCATTGGGGTCTGTCACTTTCAGGTATGCAACCGCTGCTATAGCTTCTGTGCAGGCGTCTGAGAAGATGTGGAGTTCCTTCTTTATGCTAGAGGTGAGGGAGATAACATCTTGGGATGTGAATGTTGTTCAACCCACACAACGACTGTTTCCAAGCTTCCCATTTTTGCTGTTTGTCGGAAGGGAGTGGGGTACCCCAGTCCTTGACTGTTTCAGAGAATTGTCTCAGCAAGGATTTGCCTTGTATAGTGATAGGTGCTACAAACCCCTGCGGGTCGAATAAGCTGTTCACTATAGAGAGGACACCACATTTTGTGAATGGCTTGTCTGAGCAACTTACTTTAAATCCGAAGGAGTCGGCTGCAAGATCCCATCTGATGCCCAGGGTCCTCTGCACGGGTGGACTGTCTAGCCCCAAGTCAATGTCCTTGAACCCTCGGGCGTGATCACCCGACTCAAAGGCTCTCATTATGGTCAGGCTATTTGAAGCAATTTTGTGTAACCTGAGTTTTGCCTGGGACAGCATGCCTTGAGTCCTTTTGAGCAAATCAATGGCTTCTTCCTCGGTGGGTAGTGATTTGAGCCCATCATCTACATAAAAGTCTTTCTCAACAAAGTCTCTGGCGTCTGTTCCATACTCAGACTCTCCCTCTAATGCGGTTCTCCGGAGGCCATAGGTTGCAACTGCGGGTGAAGGGCTGTTTCCAAATACGTGGACCCTCATACGATATTCCACCATCTCTTTATTGGTGTCATTGTCCTTGTACCACAGAAATCTGAGGAAGTTCCGGTGGTCCTCTCTGACTAGGAAACAGTGGAACATCTGTTCAATATCGGCAGTGATGGTGACAAGCTCTTTTCTGAACCTCAGCAATACTCCTACCAAGTTGTTTGTTAGGTTAGGACCTGTGAGGAGAACATTGTTAAGTGATACGCCTTCATGTTTGGCGCTGGAGAAGAAGACAACCCCGATTTGATTCGGTTTTCGTGGGTGGTATACACCGAATGAAGGCAGATACCAGCACTCTTCGTTCTTCTTCAAGAATGGAGCAGGTTCTGCGTGGTTGTTGCGGAATATTTTGTCCATAAAGGCAACAATATGTTCTCTCATTTCAGGTTTGCTGTTCATAGAACGCTGAAGAGAGTTAAATCTCGTCTGAGCTTGAGCTCGGTTGTTTGGGAGTCTTACCCTGGTAGATCGGAAGGGTAATGGAGAAAACTCACAGTCCATTATTCCGATGAATTCTCTGTCCTCTACTGACAAGGCTACTTTATCGTCGTCCTTGGTGGTGAGAAAGACTGATCTTCCCAAGTTGTCGATATGCAGAGAAGAAGCGATGTCAGGTAGCTGTATTGTGTCTGGAGACTTCTCTTTCACTCCATAGTGATGAGGACATGGCTTTAGGCAGGTTGTTCGCCCATCTCCATGCACGTAAGTCTTGAAGGAATCAATTTCTGAACGATCAGCGCATACATTTCCTACGACTACCCATCCCAAGTCCAGTCTCCGGGCGTATGGTGCATAGTCAGGCCCATTACACTGTTGTCGCACCTTGTGTAACCTTATATTGTCTCTGCCGAGCAGGAGTAAAATCTCTGCGTTATTGTCCAAAGGTGGGATAACACTAGCAAGGTGTCTTAGGTGTGGTTGATGAAATGCAGCTTCTGGGGTAGGAATTTCATTGCTGTGGCTGGGTATTTGGTCACATTCAACGAGCGTTGGTAGAGGTATTTCAGTCTTCCCATTGATAGGAGAAGCAATGAATCCCTGGGCTCTTCTGCTGCTATTCTCTGTGCGACCCGAGCAGGTGTTAAAGGTGTAGGGTTCTGATGGTCCATTAATTCCGAAGGCTTCAAAGAATTTGGTTCCTGCTAGGGACCGGTTGCTTTGGTCATCTATGATGGCATACACCTTCATTGCCTTTTCTGGATGTCCCTCGGGATAAACCTTGATGAGGCATATTCGGGCACAACATTTCTGCATTTGGCCCTCTCCACATACCTCTGAGCATGAGCAGGAGATGGCTGTGGTGGTGTCAGTCTGATTCTTGGACTCCCCGCCATGGCTTGGAGTGGGAGCGGTGGTGACTGCAGCCAGTGTGTCTCTAGCTAGCTGGTTTGGGTGCATGGTTGAAACGTGTTTTTCGCTATGACACTCCTCACACTTGACGATGGATTTACAGTCCTTGGCCATGTGCTCAAGTGATGCGCAGCATTTGAAACAGATCCCAAGCTCTGTGAGGACTTTCTTGCGCTCATGTAGGGTTTTGGATCTAAACCCTCTGCACTTGTCCAGTGAGTGTGTTTTTTATGGATGGAACATTCTCTATTAAAAGACTTATCTCGTAATGAGATAGTGTACTGTTTATCTGTGGGTGCTGCAGGTGATGGTAGCTCAGTCTTCCTGACACTCACAGTGTTCCTAATGTCTCTGCATTTGTGTATGACACCTTCATACCTTGATGATGTTGTCATACCTCCCAACCGTCCCAGATACAGCGGGACTCTCACGCTTTTGAGCCTTTGATCCCGAGTCCCGCTCGTGGGTCTGAGTATCCCGTGGCTCCACCCACCCACTGTAGCCCCGCCTCGCTGTTTCTCCCTTCTATTAATTACAGAGCCGAGCCCGCACCTTGAAACTTCTGTGACTGCTGCTGAGGTATGAATCACCCCCTGCAGCAGAGCCGACATCCCCAGCCCCAGAGCGGATCCCCTGCACCAGAGCCAACCCCCCCAGCACCAGAGCGGACATCTCCAGCCCCGGAGCGTGCGCTTCCCTGCAGCTGTTCTCTCTGACTCCCCGTGTGTGGCTTCTCACTGCTGCAGACACACGGGGAATCAGGAAGCTGAGGAGAAAGTGCAACCAACACTTCTCTCTCCTGCTGATAGCACTGGCAATAGCAATAACCTATGCAGAGTTACATCTGCAGACTTCTATTAGCTTACCGATCAGTGGTCTCGTGCCTGTGGAGCTGCTGGGTCCTAGCTGTCCAACAGGTTCAGCTCTGCTTTATCCTGGCTCCCCTACCAGTTAAAGGGAACCTGTCAGCAGAAATTTCGCAATAAAACTAAAAGATTCCCCCTCTGCAGCTCCTGGGCTGCATTCTAGAAAAGTTCCTGTTGTTATTGTGCCCCCTTTGAAACCTAAAAAAGTACTTTATAAAGCCTTACCTTTTTGTATGCAAATGTTTTTTTATGGTCACGGGGGCGGGCTGTCTGGCGTCCGTTATTCCCCCTCCTGCCGCTTTACGCAGTCCCCCATTGCTCATTTACATACATGAGGACGCCTTCCTCATGTAACTGTCCTCCCGAAGTTTTGCGCATGCCCAGCGCCACTCTCGCGGGACTGAGCACTGTGCAAAGTGTGAACGCTTTTGAGGTGATTGCGCAGGTGCGAGATTATGGGCGGCGTTGTGATTGTCATCAGCAGCGTCATCCAAGTACCCGCCCATAATCTCGTGCCCGCACTTTTCCCTCTGACTCCACTGTTATGCGTAAGCGCTGGCCATATGAACCATGTTACCTATTACCGTGGGCACGATATTATGGGCGGCCCTGTGATTGTCATTAGCAGCGTCATCCAAGTACCTGCCCATAATCTCGTGCCCGCGTCTCACTCTGCCTCCACTGTTATGCGCAAGCGCTGGCCATATGAACCATGTTACCTATTACTGCTTGCACGAGATTATGGGCGGGTACTTGGATGACTTTGCTGATGACAATCACAGCGCCGCCCATAATCTTGCGCCTGCGGTAATAGGTAACGTGGTTCATATGGCCAGTGCTTGCGCATAACGGTGGAGGCAGAGTGAGAAGCGCAGGCACGAGATTATGGGCGGGTACTTGGATGACGCTGCTGATGACAATCACTGCGCCGCCCATAATCTCGCGCCTGCGCTTCTCAGAAATCCCTCCACTGTGCTTGTACTGTACAATGCAGCGTTTTAGACACAGCAAAAACACGCTACATCCAAAATGCTGCAAATACTGATCGTGGGCACGCAGCCTTAAACAATGTGATCAGCAGTGCTGAAAAGGATTGGATGTGGGCGTGTCAGATTGCAAAATGGGTGTGGTTAGGGGGCGTGGCTTAAAATTGCCCCTCTTTCTCATCTTTAAATGTTGGGAGGTATGTGATGTTGTTGCAGCTGCCGAAGTGTTGAACTCTAGGAAGTCGAGGCTGGGGTCGTTCCTCATCTGGGCCTGCTCGTCGATGAACTTGCAGAAGTGAATAAATGGGGGAAAGGTGAAGTCCTGCACTCTTTTGTACCTTGAGACTGACGTTGCCCATTTCTCCTGCAGACTGTATGGCAGTTTCACCACGATTGGGTTCACTCCATGGGCTGTATCCAGGTAGCACAGCCCAGACAGACGAGGATCTCTTTTGGCGAGCTCCAGCTCCATGAGCAGATTACTTAGGTCTTGAAGCTTGTGGAATTCTTTAAGGTTGATCTTTGGGATGTCCTGCAGTCTCTTGAATAGGGCTTTCTCTATTGCTTCTGCGCTGCCAAAGGTGCGTTCCAGTCTTTGCCATGCAGCAGCGAGACCTGCTTCTGCTTGTCCCACATAGACGGTTCTGAGGCTCTTGATACGGTTTGTAGAGCCTGGGCCCAACCACTTGATCAGGAGGTCGAGCTCCTGTTCTGCAGTTAAGTTGAGATTGGCGATGGCTGCCTTGAAAGTTGCTTTCCAGGCCCTGTAGCTCTCTGCACGATCATCAAATTTTGTGAGACTAGTGTTAATTAGCTCTCTGCTCACCATGAACCTGGCAAACTCAGACATATCTGATTTCTCACCACTTGTTGCCAGGACGATTCGTGATGCCCCTGGGGCGTATGGGCTGCCTGGCATGAATGGATGAGTTGTTCCCGGGTAGAATGACGTTGCTGCAGGGTTGAGCTGTGGTTTAGCCTCTGTAGATTCTGATGACCGCTGCTTGAGCTGTGGAAATGGGTCAGGAGACACTTGGTTGCCGTCTTGCCGTGGTGACTGTGTTTGAGAGGGCACCTCTTGGTGACTGTTATTAATTTGCTCGGGTGCTTTAGGTGGTACTTGCACTGGTGGAGGTAAGTTGGAGGTTTCGGTGTTGTCGGCTTGGACGGTACTGCAAACCGGGGTTGCTACAGGTAACTGATTCAGTACATAGTCTCTTGTGTGATCAACTGGATTGTCTGCTTCCAGTGGTGGTGAGTGAGCTGGATCAGGACCTTGTATCAATGCTTGCTCAAGTAGTCTCACTTTAGCTAGCGCAACTTCCTCTTCCATCTGTGACCGAAGAATCTTTATCCGAGCCTCCGCTTCTGCCCTTTTGGCTTCTGCTTTAGCGGCTTCTGCTTTTGCAAGGGCTTCTGCTTCTGCCCTTTTGGCTTCTGCTTCTGCCCTTTTGGCTTCTGCTTCTGCCCTTTTGGCTTCTTCCTCTACTTCTCTTTCTGTGAAGGAACGTCTCACCTTGGATTCCTCTGCTCTAATGCGGGCTTTTAGTATCCTGTCGCTCAGGGCTGAGCTTCTTGAGGATGATGACCCGGATAACCGAGAGGAAGGTCTAGATGAGGTTGATCGGTGTGATCTAGTTTCTTGGTGAGAGATACGGTGTTCGGCCTTGTCTATGGCATCTTGCACCTTGGCATCTCTTTCCTTGTCCACCTCTTCTGCCTTGCTCAGGTCTGAAAAAGCTTCATCAATTTTAGAGTCTTTTAGAACGGTAATGTACCTTGTTGACAGTCTCTTGTATCTTTCATGAGCTGTGTTCAGCTGTTCCATAGCGGCTAGTAAGCATGCAGCATCACCTGATGAGGATTCAAGTCTTGACATGTAATAGGTGACTCGTTCCCACTGTTCTTCCAGGTGTTCACATAGCTCATCTTTCATAGTGTGATAGTTTTCAGTGGCCTTTATCGTGGGTTTGGAAGAGCGCTTCGGTCGAACAACTTGGTCTGCTAGAAGCGTGGGATCTGCCTCCTGGGCTTCATAATGGACAGTATCAGATTGTATTTGCTCTGTTTCAGCAGTGAGGAACTGTCCGAGGTCTTTTTCGGCCATTTTGATTTAAGGTGTACTGTCTCTTTAAGAAACTTGACTTTTGAATAGGGGTCCGAAGATTGTTGTGTAGCTCTGCAAGGACTCCCTGATGAAATTCCCAAGGTGTCTTTATCAAAACTTGGGGTTCGCAGTCCAGCAATGTGCAGTACTGAGGTATAATGTACTGCAAGTCTATAGAAGGGGTATGGCAAGAGGGAAACAGCAGGTGCATAAACTGTCCTTTTACAATGCAAGCAGAGGTGAAACAGGATGTGGCAGATGGGAGAGCTTCCCCTTAGGCTTGTCCAGGCATGCACTGTTGCAGGCAGACTAGTGCACAAAGCTTGTTGCTAGGCAGAATACAAGGGAAGTTACAGTGCTCTTAGGGATCTGTAGCCGGGGTATTGAGCTGTTAAGCAGTCTTCTGACTGTTCTGTCCCCACTTAAAGGCGATTGAAGGTGCGTAGTTATGGAATCTTACCTTCGTTTTCCTATAGGTGAGGCAGACAGGACCAGAGCGCTCCAGAGTTAAACATGCACATGCTGAGATGAAACAATGGTGGTTTATTTTCTCCAAAGGTTAGGACATGCAGAGTACAGTAGTCCAAGTACCTGGCATTGTGGTTCTCTTGTGATGCTTGTTTCTGGAGTCACTAAGGTCAGAAGACTTTGCTTCTAGCAGCTCCAATAAGGGATGTCAATTCTGACAATCTCTGGCTGGAACTGAATATGCCAGGAAGTGATGCAAGAGGATGAGCAGACACTCCCATGGGCTGGACAAAAGAAACAGAGGAGCCGAAAGGTCTGACCAGTAGCTGGCAGCAGAGACAAGCATGAAAAACATTAAATAACAGTTTTAACTAAAACAATTAGGAACAGCACATGGCTGAATAATCTGCTTCTGGTTTTTCTGCCTGCAATACAGAGGTCATGATGACCAAATCTCCCTATACTTTTCAATAGAGGCAGTAGCTTAATGGTAAACCGGGACAACAGTTGTGAGCAGCGGGACTGCGGTAGGGAGCCCTCAAATCAGGACAGTCCCTCTGAATCTGAGACGGTTGGGAGGTATATACTTATAGGTAAAATTTTCCCTGGGGCTTATAGGACTCTAGCTATGCGCCTGGCTGTGACAGACAATTTTGTACATTTAAAGGGGAGGTTCACCCTTTTTCATTATTTGCTGTTAGATCGATATTATGTTGAAAAACAATGTTTCTCTCAAATACCTTGCATTGGCAATAGTACCTGTGAGCCTCTTCCTCATCACTTGTCCCTGGGGCTCCGTGACCTTGGGGATCCGGTGATGTCACATCAACTTCCTGTTAACCTGACATCTCTATGGCCAGCCCCAGTCTCCATGAGTGACTGGGCTGTGGGTGGTGTTTCACCGCTCATCACAGCCCAGCATCACAGCCCAGCATGTCCCTGCTCCCTGAGCGCTGCAAACAGGAGACACACTGGGCTGTGATGAGCGGTGAAACTCCATCCACATCCCAGTCACTCATGAAGACTGGGGCCGGCCACGGTGATGTCAGGTGAGCAGGAAGTTGACGTGACATCACCGGATCCCCGAGGTCATGGAGTGCGGCAGTCAAGCGATGGGGAAGAGTGGACTGCATTACCGCCTCTCACAGGCACTATTGCGGATGCAAGGTATTTGAGAGACACATTGTTTCTCAACATAATATCGATCTAGCAAATAATGAAGAGGTGGACTACTTGCTTATAGATACAATGATATAACTCAAGAAAAGTTGTGTGAAATGGGGCAGGTTTCCAGCCTACATTGTAGATATGTATCAATGAGATATTATACTATATGCTTCTGATGGGAGGCAGTGAGAAATCCTATTGGATAGCTGTACATTGGGATACTTTGTCAAAAGAGAATCAAAAGATGGTCATAAATGAAGACTGACTTGGCAGATATTTGGCAGCTATTCAAAACAAGTTTTTTTAGGGGGAAGACAATTGGTCTGAGTCTGGGCAGGCCATCCTATGGCTTTCAAGACACCATTTGGCAGCAGTTTATCTCCCAGCATGATGAAAAGCCTGAAGGATTGATTCATCAATCCCTTTTCACCAGAAATCTGGCATAGAAAAATTGCTATTTTTTTGTGCAGTTCATAGTTGTGTAAATATTGTGCATTTTTTATTGTTTTTCAACAACTGTTTAAAAAGTGGGGCATAGCCACCTAGCAACAGATATACTATAATTTACATTACAAAAGATGCCTCAATTATGGCAGAAAGTAACCCCAGACTTTGACTGAGATACATTTCTGACTCTGCCCGGGCAGCTGATATATGCACAAACCTCTTAATCATCAAGAGTAAAATCCAGAGGGAATTTGAAACACAAAGGAAGACACTTCCAGAAAGCACAGAACAAGAAGTACAACAATACTACTACAGACTACGAACCCTTCTGATCCACAACAAGGAAAAGAAGCTACATAGACTGCGCCTCAATTCAGGACTTAATACAAACAGGTGGAGAACAAAGCCAAAACCTGACAACTTGGACAACCACTCCATTCAAGACACAAAAGCATCTAACTGTGTTATCAATCTCTCGGATTACAAACCAAACAAAATGGAAGTTGCTGTGCTTTCTAGAGGACTCTCATTTTGTCCTACTAAAGCTCTAGACAAAATTGAACTCTGCAGCGACATGGAAGATTACTTCAGGAGACTACGTCTGAGGGAATATTTTAGCGATGCAGATTTTTCAGAATCCACCCAGACTGAAGGAAGACGGATCTTGACAACCAGGAAAAGATCAGATTGGACACCTCCACCAGGACACAACCCTCATCTGGATAACTATATAGACACTTTCAGACATTTGGTAACATCCACTTTCCTAGACACACACAGGAGGCAACCATCCAACATCAGTGTCCAGGAGAGAAGGGCCATAAAATCTTTGAAAACCAACAAAGAAATCATCATTAAACCTGCAGACAAGGGGGGTGCAATAGTCATGATGAACAAATCAGACTACATGAAGGAAGCACATAGACAACTGATGGACACACGCTACTATAAGAAATTGGAGTCTGACCCTACACAGGACTATTACAAGGAACTTAACAAGTTGGCCTCTTGTCTACCTGACATATCCATAAGAATTGATGAACTGATACCGGTGAGTCCAAGAATAGGCACATTCTACATGCTTCCCAAAGTTCACAAATCTGGAAACCCAGGAAGACCCATCATTTCATGTGTGGGCACCCTCACTGAACAAGTCTCTGGATGGGTAGAGGGTATCCTTAAACCCTTGGTAAGGGATACAACCAGCTACATCCAGGACACTACTGACCTATTGAAAAAACTATCAGCAATAGGTCCTCTTCCAGAGGGAACCATCCTTGCCACCATGGATGTGGAATCCTTGTACTCGAATATTCCACACCAGGATGGATTAAATGCTTGCAAAATTTTCCTGGAAAATACAGGAACTGATGCCAATTCTGTGGTGAAGCTTACAAAATTCATCCTCACCCATAATTACTTTGCATTTGACAATGACATATATCTACAGGAGACTGGGACTGCAATGGGAAACAAAATGGCACCACAATATGCAAATCTTTTCATGGCCAAGCTTGAGAGTGACTTTTTATCCTCTTGTCCTATCAGGCCTCTGGCCTACTACCGTTACATTGATGATATTTTAATTATCTGGACAGAGTCTGAGCAGCAGCTGAAGACCTTCCATGAACAATTTAATCAGTTTCATCCCACCATCAACCTAACACTCAACTACTCCTGCACGGAAATCAACTTCTTGGACACCATCATTAAACTACGGAACAATGAAATACAGACATCCCTGTACAAGAAGCCAATTGACCGTCCAACATACCTGAAATGGGACAGTTTTCATCCAAAACACATAAAAAACTCTATTGTATACAGCCAGGCTATCAGGTACAATCGGATATGTTCCAACAGTACAGATAGAGACAATCACCTTGAGGGCCTCAGAAAAACCTTTCTGAATCAAGGCTACCACCCAAGAACAATTGAAAACCAGATTATAAGAGCCACCAGAATATCAAGAAACCATCTTCTACATTATAAAACCAAAGAAGAGAACAACCGGGTCCCTCTTGTAGTCACCTACAATCCACATCTGGAGGTGTTTAGAGGAACTGCACGGAAACTACAACCATTACTGCAAAAAGATGCCCGGTTAAAATCTATTTTTCCAGACCCCCCACTTCTGTGTTTTAGACAGCCCCCAAATCTAAGAAGCATCATTGTCAGAAGCTCCCTGTCCTCTCCAACACCAACAGGAACATTTCCCTGCAACCAGAAAAAATGTAAGACCTGTCCATTAATATTGACAACGGACAAGATAAAGATTCCCAGATCACATCAGGACTACAAGATCCCAGGTACCTTCAGCTGCACTACAACCAATGTGGTGTACTTAATTATATGTACCAAATGTCCAACTGGGGGTCTGTATGTAGGGGAAACCGGACAACAGCTCAGGACAAGGATGAATTCTCACCGCCACACAATTAGAGAAAAAAGGATGGATCTACCTGTGGCCAAACATTTTTGTAACTCAGACCACAGCATCATGGACATGAAATTGCTGGTATTGAAAGGAAACTTCAAGTCCCAGAGAGATAGGAGACTATGGGAGTACAAACTTATGATGACCTTTGACACATTCAGAGAAGGAATGAATGTGTCTCATGGATTCATGTCTTTTTACATCAGTTAAAAGATGTGCTCCTCTGACCATCCGAGTGTGTCACAGCCCGGACCAGACCCTTATCAAAGGACAATAAAACTTTCACACTGAACTGAAGCAAGATTTATTGCCCCACAACAGTTTGCCCCCCTGTCATAGAGAGAGTTCTGTTTTATATAACTTGTTTGTTTTTTTTAACTGCACTATTCTAAGTCCTGTTGTGTATAAATATGTGACTCTTCAGATTTTGTGTTATACCATGCCTGATGAAGAGACCTGAGTAGTCTCGAAAGCTTGCAATTATTACCATCTTTTCAGTTAGCCATTAAAAGTTATCAACCAATGAGGACTTTCTGCTCTTTTAAACAATTTTTTTATCTCTACTGGCTAACACGGTACAAAGATATATTTTACTTGTATCAAACCTCTTAATGAATTTGGCTGACCTCACAGAAGCGGATCCTGGATCAAGACAGGTATAAAACACCATATAGATCCCCGAGAGTATTGAAATCCAACATTCTTAGGTTTTGCACGCAGTATACTAAAATACAGTGGCTTTATTGTGCTGAATTAATAATTAATTTGAGTAAATTAGGTAAATTCATCAATGCAAGCTATTGCACATTAAAGGTTAATGAAGATATCCTGCAGCATGAAGGCCTCTGTTCTGTCTCCTGCCTGACATTGTGCAATCTTATTACATGTCTTCTGGTAACAGATGCTCAGTGTCACAATAAAAAAATCTTTGTTCAGTGTCACAATTGCATCAAGCCAGAATGAAATATCCAGAAGGGTAAAATATACAATTAGTATCAATGGTTCATTTGAAACAATGGCTGTGGTTTTTTTTCTTCTTATATGGGAGGATGGCAGCCTATGTAGGGCTTTGAACAAGTTGATAAAATGTTTTTGATACATATTCGGTTACTGTTGTTGGAAATTGTTTCACTGTATATTGGTATTATTTGCTTATAATTGTACGAGCACTGTATTTTGGCATTATTTGGTCTCTATATATTAAAAGGAACCTGTCACCACTTCTTTGCCCTATAAGCTGCGGCCATCACCACTGGGCTCTTATATACAGCATACTAACATGCTATATATAAGAGCCCAGGCCGCTGTGTAGAACATAAAAAACACTTTATAATACTCACCTAGAAGGTCGCTCCAGTGCACAAGTCAGATGGGTGGCGCCATTCTTCGGGACCGGCGCCTCCCCTTTCGGCCATCTTGGTCTTCCTTATTTTGAAGCTGCAGTGCATGACGCGTCTACGTCATACACATGCGCCAGCTTTGAGGTCCTGCGCAGGTGCACTTTGATCTGCCTTGCACAGGGCAGATCAAAGTATTGTAGTGCACCTGCGCAGGACCTCAGTGCGGGCGCATGTATATGACGTAGTGTAAGACCTGTTAACATTTATATATATATATAGGTTAAAAGACTGTTTGGTGGACTTCCTTGTGTTATGCTGCCACCTGCTGTCAAAACAGAGAACAGCGGGCAAAAGTCCTGCTGCTCGAGTGACTAGATCAGTCTGGAACAGGAGGAGGAGGAGTCTACATGTGGCTGTGTTTGGCAGAGAGGAGTGTGCTCGAGTGGGCTGTAAGATAGAAGGCCTCTGTCTGCCCTGTTTTCCAAGGTCCAAGTGAAGAGCGAGGGGCCAGACAGCACGTGCAAATTACAGATCCAAAGAGGCTGGATGTGGAGAGCGAGGAGCCAGGCAGCACGTGCAAGTTACAGATCCGGGACAAAGACTGAACTTTAGAGGTGTCTGCGGCGGAATACGGGCCCCAACGGTGACGAGGTACCCCACGCTGAAATCTGCAGTTAAGTGTGCACACTACTTTTAGTTAGGGACAGATAGGAAAAGACTCTGCACTGTGTTATACGAGTAAGATAACAAGGACTCTGCGGTTTTTTTTGTTTAATAAGGATTTCTGTGTTTTGCTTTTGGGAGTACAATCTGAGGCTTCCTATCTTTGACAAGTTATTCAAAGTAGTTGTATGTATATTGCATTATCTCTACTGCTGTTCTTCCTTCCCTCACTTTTCCTCCACCTGTGTTGTGCAATACATTATTAAATTTGCATTGATTAACCCCCGTGGTTCCGTGCAGTCCTTGCGTATCCCGTTACCTGCAGGTTATTACAGTAGGACGCATCATGCACTGCGGCCTCAGAATAAGGAAGACCAAGATGGGCGAAAGTGAAGGCGCCGGTCCCAGAGAACGAAGACGCCCATCTGACCAGTCTGCACCAGAGCGACCTTCTAGATGAGTATTATAAAGTGTTTTTTATGCTCTACACAGCGGCCTGGGCTCTCATATACAGCATGTTAGAATTGTGGTGGTGGCCGCAGCTTATAGGGCAAAAAAGTGGTGACAGGTTCCCTTTAAAATAATTTTACCACTGTATGGTGATGTGTTACTTTGAATTTGTTGTGTGTGTTCTATATTTGTTGCTTTAATTGTGTGATTAGTGTCTGTATTGTGTATCTGATGTGTGTACGGTGTATTTTCGTCTGTTTTATGTATTTGCTGTGTGTATTTGTTATGAGTATTTGATGTGTTATTGCATATTTGATGTCTGCATTGTCTATTTGATGTATAAGTCCCCTTTCATACATCAGTTTTTGCTATTGAAACGCCCGCGCTGGGGCTTGCAGGGCTCGCACGGTCATCGGGCCGGTGGTATTCGGGGTCAGGCTGTGAGTGGCCCGACCCGGCTTCCGTAACCCCGGCGGGTTTCAATAAAAGGAAAGTCCCAAAGTCAGTCCGGTGTTACAAGGTGGGGATGGAAGGAGGGTGACGGGGTTCCTGGGGAGCATGCCATCAGTCACAGCGGCCACTGCGGTCTCGGCCTCCTCTGCCACCCCTCTCCCCCAGGAAACGATACGGGACGGGGACGGATGATGCAAGCAGCGCCACCCGTGGTATGCGGCCAGGTGTTCAGCCGCCGCTGCACAGTCTCTCTCCGGGGTAGGTGTTACGTGCAGCCGGATCGAATCGCTCCCCACGGGTGGAGCGGGGGAGCCCCGGGAGGTTAATGAGACCCAGGGCAACAGTCCTCAGGGACACCGGGGGCACAGGGCGGCGGCATTACTCACACCAGTCACAGAGAGCGGGTTCCAGTTTCTCTTTATTTAAAGTCCGTTCCACATCGCACCCGGGTGCTGGTCCTCGCCGCCTGTAACCTCTGGCAGGTAGGAGGAAGGATCCGGTGGAGTGATCTTGGGTCCCTCTCTTTCGGTGTGTTAATGCCGTCCCCGTGGCATGGAGCATCTTGGGAACTCGCCGCCTCTCTGTCTCTCTCTCGCCCGGTAGCGTAACACCAACCGCCACCGGGTACAACACTCTCCAAAGATCCCCAGTCTTCAGCTCCATTCCCTTCCTCAGATGTTATCAGCCCTGGTCTCGTGGCATCTCCTCAGCAGGGAGCGGTTCTGTGGAGACCTGCACTCTCCAGCAGCCTCTGACGTTCTGCTAAACTTTCTGTGTGTTCTGTACTAAACTCACTCCTATTCAGGCCCCCCTCCCCTTGGGTTGTCATGGAAACCTGCCTGTGTGCAGCCACCTGCTCATTAGAGAGACAGGATGAGTCATGAGGCTAAAAACTACATGCTGCAAAAGCTATTAACTCCTTCCTGCCAGTGTGATGTGAGTGTGTGTGTGTGTACTTCACTCCTCCTGCCGGGAAAAAATGGGGTAACATTTAATACCCTGTAACGACCCAGTTGCAGGGGTGTTACACTATCAGACACAATCAGTCGAATTTTGAAAAAAACGGATCCAACAACTGATGCCCCTGGATCGGTTTTTACTCATCGACTTGTATTAGCGACGGATTGCGACAGATGGCCTCAGGTTTCATCCATCGTTCGACGGATCAGTCGAAAAATGTTTGTCCATTGGACGGAGACAACGTCCAAAGTAACATTTTTTATGTGCATCAAAAAACGGACAGCGACGGATCCGTTGCCATCCGTCGTTTGGTAGAATAGAAGCCTATGGGTGCAGGATCCGTCGTCATCCGTCAAATGACGGAATCCGGCAACGGATTCCATTTTTTTAACTGAGCATGCTCCAATTATTATTTAGCCCCCAGCTAGTCAGTTCCTTTAGTTTAAAACATTCGACTTTACATGTGAGATAGCAGGCACACAACTTAAGCACACTCTGTTCATATAACTTCAGATACTCGGCAATAGTCTCATATGTTTAGTACTTTACACAATTCACTACCTTCGCTTTCCCTTTCTCCAGAGGATTTCAAAGGGGTCCACTTGCTATAGCAGGGACCAAGAACCAAGCTCTCATAAAAAGTGAGTCCTAGCTTCTCAAGCACTTCCTCTGGAAGGCCTATCCTCTTGAGACAAGATGGGGGTAAGGTGATCGCCACAGCTCCAGCAAAGAGCTCTTTGCTCACAGTTGCTGACGAAGATTCCGCACAGGAAGGTGGATCCCTGCCGAGTTGTTGCTTACCCCTGCCAGGAAGGGTCAGGGTCCTTTCTTGCAGTAAGTCCACTAACTCGGTCTCTAGAATAGGGACCATTTGGCCATTTCTAGCCCTTAGTTGTTTCATCTGAAATTCCAGTCTTTAGGAGGACTTTTGCTAGCTCAGTCGATCTACTAATTTGTAATATCGATCTCACCCACTATCTGCAGCCCACTTTGGTACTCAACTACCTGCACGTTCGAACCACACACAAGTCAAACCCTATCTGAATTCTCAGATAAAGTCAGTCCTGTCTTTAGGGACCGGTTCCTCAGCTTGTTGACAGGCAGATCCTATCATAAAAAACCTACATAACATTCCTACATCTTAAGCATGCATTTCCTACTCCATTCTTATTCTAATCACTTTAAACATTATAAACACAGTGTTGGGGTCTTCAGGGGTAGAAATCCGAACACCCCCTCACAATATACACACCACAAAAGGAAAACAGTGATATGTTTTTCTTGTTGCCCATTCTGTAAAAAACAAGTTTTGGAGCAGAGATTTATGTTTATTCCTGTCTAGACTGGATAGATTGAATAATAGTATCAGTATATTAGTGATATGCTATAATATAAAGGTTACCCTGTGTGCAAATTACTTATACCTACAAGTTATAATGTAAAAGCAAGTCTGTAATCATGTTCCTGCTCAGTTGTATATAAAACCACGTGTCTGAGAATATTGATTGGTTATGTCATTGCCTGGGTCTTTGGAGGCAGGTGCCAAGGAAAGAAACATTGAGCAAAGTACAATAGTCAGCACATGATGTATCTCTAATATGATGTGTCAAATGTGCCCAATGCCTCTTTTATGGCATACTTGGCAACACATCAGTGCATATGTTCTACCCTTCACATTGTCCTTCATAGAGCAGATGTTAAAAATATACAAAGTATTTGGTTACAGTACCTATTCGTGTTTCAAGAAAAGGAAAATGTGCAGTTCACTGTGTGTCACCAAGGGAAGGGGGTACTCGGTCCCGGGTGGTTGTAAACGGGAATGTCACTTCGGGTGGCTGTTGCCCGGTCCCATGCCCCGGGCACGCTTAATAAAAAGGGGATACTTACAGGGGATAATAGAGTTAATGTTCGTGACGCCACCTGCGGGTTGCGGCTAAGAATGGGAAACCGCCGCTGCTCAATGTGGGTACTCCCAGGGACGGTGGTAGTGGGAGCTAAGATGGTAGGCCCTCCGCAGGTAGAGCTGTGTCTGGGAGATATATGGTGTATAATGATGGAGACCACACCAGGTTAACTTTAACAGTCTCTACTCACTGTGGACCCTGGACGGCTTGTTCCGGTCCCTGTATTGCCAGTGCCAGATAGTGACTCAGGTGACTACTACACAACCTAACATACGTTATCCGGATCGGCACCCGCAGGTTGCTACTATCTCATTGGACTCTGTATACACTTGTTACAAGTAACCTGGTTTCTGCAAGTAGCTCTGTTCTGTCAGGCGTTGGTTGTTTAATTTACCACTGCTTCTGGCACATTAGGAGTTAACGCAGGTGGAAAAGCAAAGTGCAGTCATAGCCTTAGGGGTACTTTGCACGCTGCGACATCGCAAGCCGATGCTGTGATGCCGAGCGCGATAGTCCCCGCCCCCGTCGCAGCTGCGATATCCTTGTGATAGCTGCCGTAGCGAACATTATCGCTACGGCAGCTTCACATGGACTCACCTGTCCTGGGACGTCGCTCTGGCCGGCGACCCGCCTCCTTATTAAGGGGGCAGGTCGTACGGCGTCACTGCGATGTCACAAGGCAGACGGCCAATAGGAGCGGAGGGGCGGAGATGAGCGGGATGTAAACATCCCGCCCACCTTCTCCCTTCCGCATATCCTACGGGAGCCGCGGTGATGCCGGTAGGAGATGTTCCTCGCTCCTGCGGCTTCACACACAGCGATGTGTGCTGCTGCTGGAACGAGGAACAACATCGGACCATCGCGTCAGCGTAATTAATTATGGATTACGCCGATGCTACACCGATGATACGATTATGACGCTTTTGCGCTCGTTAATCGTATCATCTAGGCTTTACACACTACGATGTCGCCTGCGATGCCAGATGTGCATCACTTTCAATTTGACCCCACCGATGTCGTAGTGTGCAAAGTACCCCTTAGACTTGATGAGTATGTGAATAGGTCACCACACCAACTTAAATGAATGACATTCATTATAAGAAATTAACTGAAGCGCCAAGTAGCTCTTGAACTTCATCTTATCACCCTTGCCGAATACTACAAGGTCAAGAGGATACCCCGGGGCTTACGGGTTTCTCTACGCCCTACTCTCTTTTCGGATAATCCTGAGTTCTGTATCACCTTTGAACACATCCTTAACAAGTGTTCATATGATATTATGACACTTACCATTGATTACTTACACAAAGAATTGGACACTATCTCTCAACAAATCTCAACTATTGAAGGTCAACTTTCTAATACATTTTCATCCACTGATCTTCTCAGTATGAAATCTAAAATGGAATCTACCATCACTGAATTCAAGAAATCACTCCAGGAACGGAAACGCAACAAATTCATACGAGATGAGGGTGATTATAAACGTGGACAGGTCTACAGATGGCGCTGTGGCGAACCTCCTTTGCGCAGACGTCTGCCCCCCAGGACTGATTTTTCCTCATCTGCCAGTTCTGGCAGTGACATGGATTTTCCACAAACGTCTTTTTTAGGCCAGCGACGCGGCCTGCCACCAAAACGACGAGGAGGGGGCAGAGGCGATCTTCCACAAAGAGATCGGATGACCACCAGATCCCAGGTAAGGCGGACCTCATTTTTAACATCTCCTCTTACACCTTATCCCCTCTTGAGTCCCAAGTCCTTCAAAAAGGTTTGACCTTTTGTCCAACCCCTCATTTCGACACCTTTAAACTTGACCAAGAGCTTAATAGGTTCTTTAGGTCTGTTAGACTTAAAGTTCACTTTCAGCAGGCTCCCTCAGCTCAGAGCTCTAGTGTACCTGATTCACAATTTTCATTCAGTGAACTTAATTTGTCTATGTCCAGTACTTTCATGCCTCCACGCACCTATCATCCCGCAGAAACTTTTGTGTCTCTTGTCAAAACGGACATTGATCATTTTATTGATTCCGTGAAAAATGGTGATTTAAGGGTTAAGAACAATTTATCCCCAGGGGAGACTCAAGCACTACGGTCCCTTAAGAATAATTCTGCCATAACTCTCAAGCCGGCTGACAAGGGAGGGTCTCTGGTGATCATGGATAGGGGTTATTATATCTCTGAGATTTTGTCACAACTATCTGACAGTGCTACTTATACACCTATTGACCGTGACCCTACTCATGACATCAAGTGTATCATTCAGGATATGATTCAGCGTTTTTCCACTTCTGGTGTTATCGATTCAAAATTGGCCACTTATCTTAATAAGACTAATCCAGTGACTCCGGTACTGTATACATTACCTAAAGTCCACAAAAATCTATGGCGTCCACCTGGACGCCCCATAGTGGCTGCTACTGATTCTCTATTGTCACCATTGGCAATTACGCTGGACCGTATCCTGACACCACTCGTCACTTCAACCCCCTCTTATCTACGTGATACTGGTGATTTTCTCACACAACTTACATCTTTGAGCCCATTTCCACCCAATTCGTTCCTTGTCACGCTTGATGTAAACTCCCTTTATACGAGTATTGACCATAATTTAAGATCTCAAGCAGTAAGCTGGTTTTTAGATCAGTACAGTGATTTCTCTTCCCTACAAAAAGAATTTTGTCTAGAATTATTGCATATCATTCTTCATAAAAAAATTTTTCTCTTTCAGGACCAATACTATTTTTAGGTGAAGGGCACAGCTATGGGCTCAAATGCTGCTCCCCCATATGCTAATATATTCATGACGCATTTCGAATCTCTATATGTGTACCCTCACTCTTTGTTTCAAGACCACATTGTTTTTTACAAACGTTATATTGACGACATTTTCATCATCTTTTCGGGTCCCCCTTCTCTTTTTGACGTTTTCTTTAATTTTATCAACACTAGGGTCCCAGGATTGTCATTCTCTCAACATACTGATCTTTCATCCATCAATTTTCTAGATACTCTCATTCGCATTGATCACAGAGGTCACATTGTATTTGATTTATTTGTCAAACCTACTGATCCCAACAGCCTCCTGCACTTTACTAGTAGTCATCCCCGCCATCTGAAGAATTCATTACCTTGTTCCCAATTCAAACGTGTATCACGTATTGTTACTGATCACACTCTGCGCTCCTGTAGATATCAAGAGATGTCACAGAAGTTTCTCCAACGGGGTTATCCTTCACCTGTGGTAGACTCGGCCTTTCAGAAAAGTCTCTTACCTGTTGGTCCCGTTAGAAGGACAGGACCTTTCACCGTCTTTGTCAATACCTTCCATCCTTTCCATTCTTCTATTAAAAACATCATTTTGAGCCACTGGTCAGTTTTGAAGAAATCGTATCCCCACATTCCGGAATTTTCTACTCCCCCTCTCTTTAGTTACAAGCGTTCCCCTAATCTCCGTGATCTTTTAGTGAGGGCTGATATAGGGTCTTCTATTCGCCAAACTCGTCAATCTTTTCTTTCTACACCATGACAAGGTAACTTTCCCTGCCTTCATTGCCCTCATTGTTCTAATATTATTAAAGGTTCTCAATTCACTCATCCCCGCACTGGTAAAGTTTTTCAGATTAAGGATTTTTTTACCTGCGACACTTCTTATGTTGTCTACTTAATCAAATGTCCGTGCGGTCTCGGATATGTTGGGGAGACTACCCAGCATGTCCGGGACCGCATAGGAAAACATAAATCCACCATTCGATGCAAATTATCTATGTTACCCATTCCCCACCACTTTATCCAGTGCGGCCACACCATTTCTCAACTTCGTTTCCAGGTTCTTGAACATGTCCCCCCATTGCGACGCGGTGGCGACAGGGTGCGGATTCTTAAAAATAGAGAATCCTATTGGATCCATACGCTTAACACCCTGTCTCCCCACGGTCTCAATAGGGAATATGAATATCATTAATACATGGAGATTTGGGGTCCGCCTTGCTTTTCTTATTCCATTTCGGTGTGTCATTTAGGCTCCCTCATGTGTACAGACATGTGTGTGTTTATTATGCACGTGCATGTACACATGGGTGTTAATATGTTAATATGAGTAGATATGTGTTCATTATATGCTCGTCATATCCTTACATATTATGTCTGGCATGTTGGCTCTTAAACATGATACTCTTTACATATGTATATATTATCTATTAGTACTGTCACTATATGAGACTTATGATTCGCATGATGTGTATTCTTCTTTTCTTCTCTCTTTCATAGACGCGCTGATGTTTACCGCCGTTTCCATGGAGCCGTGGGTCTCTTACTACTCGATTTTGTTCACTGCGCATGCGCGCACTTCCGCGTTCGACTGCGCACGCGCACAATGTGTTTCACCGTGCGTTCCATCACTCGGATATTACCTCGTTAGTCCCACCTCTTTTCCCTTTAAATACTGCACCGCGATCTCTTCTCTTCACATTCCACCGCTGATCACCCTGGACACAGGTAGTATTACGCTGCTCTGCAGCTTTTTCCATGGATCTTCTCTTATGATTTTTTCTTACAATGTGTTCTTTATTTTTCCTTTCTTTGGTTGTTTTTCTAGTTTCCCACTTAGCGGTATTATATCCCCTATCCTCCTGGATATTGCCACACTTGTCCTCCAACCTTTCCAGGTAATTCCCATTTGATATATATGTTTCTCTACTCCATGGAGCGCTATGTTTTTCTATTTGGGGTTGTATTATATATATTGATATTCCCCCTTTGGTAATTATTTCTATGGTCCTCCATTTCATATGGATTTTTTCTTTTATACTATTGTCATTATTTTAATGGACTGGTTCTTGATAGCTTCCACACAGGACAGTCATTGCAATATTTCATATCAAGAACATTCTCAATCGATTGTACATACCAAATAGGTATAATAATTTTTTGTTTTTCATCTACTGTAATGCTATGGTTAATTATGGTACTGATTTATGTCTTCTCTTATGTCTTCTTTATATTTAGCCTCTATTTTGATGAAGGCAATAGCCGAAACGTCATATTGAAATATTGGAAATAAATAATATTACAGCATTCCTCAATTGTCTCCTGTTTTCATATGAGTGCCGGAATCTTTTTTGATTATAAGAAATTAGTGACATGCATGTGAGAAAGAAACTACATAGAAAAAAGCACAAAACATGAACAAAAACCTTTTCATAAAATACTGGCTAAATGGAGAAAAATTATGAAAATACCAATGATGTCAACCCGCTGAACATGAAAAATCTTTTTTTAATAGTGAGGCATAACTACACTTTTTAGATGCAGTATATGTAAAGAAAATTAAAAAAAAAAAATTCCCCATCTCGCAACATCTGTTCATAATCATCTCCCAAACATGTTTATATATTATTTCTGTAGCAAAATACTTCAAAACCATTAATATTTTCAGTTGTAAATACTGGCAAAATGTTTTACCACATTGAAAACATTTTATTTGAACTCTCTGCTATCTTATGTAAATATCCTCTAATTTTATTTTATTTCATTTTCTTATAATAAGGAAATGTTATGGTGTGGGTGGGGTTAGCTTTCTGAGTTCTGCTACATCTAGAAACTCTTATGCGTGAGTCACACGGGGCGATAAATCGTGCGATCGCATAAGTGATCGCACCCGCCCCCGTCGATTGTGCGTCACGGGTAATTTGTCGCCCGTGGCGCACAAAGTCGTTTACTCCTGTCACACACTACTTACCTGCCGGATGACCTCACTGTGGGCAGCAAACATCCTCTTTCTGAAGGGGGAGCGACGTTCGGCATCACAGCGACGTCACACAGCTGCCGGCCAATAGAAGCGGAGGGGCGGAAATGAGCGGGACGTAACATCCCGCCCAGCTCCTTCCTTCTGCATTGCCGGCGGGACGCAGGTAAGATGTGTTTGTCGTTCCCGGGGTGTCACACGGAGCAATGTGTGCTGCCACGGGAACGATGAAGAACCGGAGCACAGAAGGAGGAACGACTTTTTGAAAATGAACGACGTGTCAACGAGCAACGATAAGGTGAGTATTTTTGCTCGTTCACAGTCGTTCCGAGGGCGTCACACGGTACGATATGTCTAACGATGCCGGATGTGCATCACTAACGATGTGACCCCGACGACTTATCGCCCGATATATCGTACCGTGTGACGCCTGCATTACTGTGTCACAACTGCTGCACACAGTAAACTAAGTGATACATCGTTGGATTCAGGTTTCTCTTTTCCTATATTATGCTGCTCTTTAGGTAGCAAAAACCTGGTGACAGATTGCCTTTAAGAAAATGACAGACTTCATGGATAGAAGTTTTATGACTGTTATTAAAAAAAAGGTTGGCCACATTGGTCACTGATATACAGTACAGACCAAACGTTTGGACACACTTTCTCATTCAAAGAGTTTTCTTTCTTTTCATGACTCTGAAAATTGTACATTCACATTGAAGACATGAAAACTATGAATTAACACATGTGGAATGAAATACTTAACAAAAAGTGTGAAACAACTGAAATTGTGTCTTATATTTTAGGTTCTTCAAAGTAGCCACCTTTTGCTTTGATTACTGCTGGTTCACTTTATATTGTAAGTGTGATGCCCTGGACTAGCCAGGTAGTCACAGACATAACACCACACACACCCCCTTCCCTGGACAGTCACACCAGTCAAACAAAAACCCTTGTTGCCTCCCTCCAGGGTCTGATATCCACACCAGGTGGGGCAGAGCCAGGTGGTGGGCTCCACCCACTGAGGAGTTCACAGGTGTGTAGGCGGGAAAGGTGACAGATTGAGTTTGGAGGTGAAAGTGAGAGGTCAGAAACTGTCGGTGTCTGGGTATGGGCCCAGGCACGAACAGCAAGGTTGGCAGACGGTGGTGGCCGTCTGCAGGAGTTAGTGGATCTCTGCAGAACCGTAGGACCGGGGTCGGGCAGTGGCCCGCCGGTACCGAACCAGGGAGCGGAGTGAAGCTAAGCACAACAAGGCAGGGCAGCCACTCTGTAATCCCTTGCCTTCTGGTCGCCACTCCACTGCAAGGATGCTTTCACCACAGTCAGTAAATCAGAAACAGATATACTTTCTTCAAACAGCGGAACTTTACTTGAATTCTTTACAGGGAAACTTTCATCTCGCATGACACGGGCACCACTTCTGACCCTGATGGGGTTCCTTCCAGACTTTGTTCCATAATAGAATTTACCGGCCGACCGCTTTCCTGGCACCTGAGCTCCTTCGGATACTGCTATTCCACTCATTCCCCTGTCTGACATCACACTGCACAAGCCGATTCAAAAAGTCCTTTAGCCACTCCGTCCCACCCACAGGGATTTAGCTCATGCTATTGAAGAGGCCTATTGCGACAGTACTCCTCTACCCATGCTTTTGGCCAGGAGTCAGACCTACTCTTCTCCTTTAAGACCCACTGACTTTTGGTCTCACAGGGGATTTTGTTGGGTTTTCATTCCAGGAAAGACAGACGTCGCCTCAACTGACCAGACTCAACCTCTCTTCTGGGGACGCAGTTCCGACAGTTCTTTCAAAAGCAGGACCCCTCGTGTCCGGTGTCAAATGTTTGACCCATAGGATTTTTAAAAAATAAAAGTATCATTATACTGCCCCATAAATATAATTATCTCCCATGCTGTGCCCTTGAATAAATAATTGCTGTGCTTGCATCACAAAATATCCCCCCCACACTGCTCTTATTCAAAATACCTCCCACATTGCCTCTCTCCTTAATATACCCCCACGCTGCCTCTTTTCATAATGTCCCCATACACAGCTTCTCTCCATAATGTCCCCTCCACACTGCTCTCTTTATCATATACCCCTACATTGCCTTTCTCCATAATATCCCCCCATATTGCCCCTTTTTTATTATTATTATTATTATTATTTATCTATATATTTCCCCCAAACTGCTCTTTTGTAATCGCCCACACACACACACACACACACACACACACACACACACAATACATTGCACCCTCCATTACCACTCCCCCCACACAATAAAATGCACCCCCATTACCCCTACACACACAGACACAGACACACACACAATACAATGCACCCTCCATTACCCCTCCCCCCCACACACACACAATACAATGCACCCCCATTACCCCTCCACACATACACACACACACACACACACACACAATACAATGCACCCTCCATTACCCCTCCCCCCACAAACACACATAATACAATGCACCCTCCATTACCCTTCTCCACACACACACACACAACACAATGCACCCCCCATTACCCCCTACACACACACAAATACAATGCACCCCCCATTACCCCTCCCCCACACACAATACAATGCACCCTCCATTACCCCCTCCCCCCACACACAATACAATGTACCCTCCATTACCCCTCCCCAGACATAATACAATGCTCCCCCATCACCCCTTACACACACAAAATACACTACCCCATCACTACACACTCCTGCCTCCACTGCTCCCTCGGAATACAGTAACCACCCCTGTCACAAAGCTGTGTTCCTTCACAAATGTTCCCCGTTATGTGTCCTCAGAATAGGAAGGAGGAAGCTGCGGTCACCGGTACCGGCACCACTGCCCTCCTTAACAGTGTGTGCATGCCGGGCACACTATCACACAGCAGGGCGGCACAGCACTGCACGCTGCCTCCTGCTCCTGCTGCAGCTAGTGTGCCCGGCATGCACACACTGCTGAGGAGCGCAGCGGTGACTGCAGATACAGTGGCCCACTACAGGCACCGGTCCACTACAGGGACCGGCCCATCTGGCATTTGCCAGAATTGCCCTATGGTGAGTCCGGGCCTGATTGGCAGTTTGTGAGTAGTTGCTCCGTTAGTGTTTTGCACCTGTGTTGCATCCATCTTTATTAAGGGGCTTTGCTGCATACTGTCAGTGCATTAGATCCTTTGGCCTGGCAGGTTAAGACTGCTGCCCTCTTGTTGCTGATGTATGCATATACTTATGGTGTTCTGGTGATGTAGTCATGTACTGATACTGATGATGGTTCTTGTAATGCACTTATGTAGTTCTGATGACTCTGGTTAGGTTTTCATATACCGATTGTGGAACAGGTGATACATCTATGTTCTGATTGTGGTTCTGGTGCTATATTCCTGTACTGATGCTGGTGCCTTTTTATTTTTTGATCTAGGCAGTAGAAAAGTTAAAATCAGTACTATGGATAGCATACAGACATATAATTGCTTTGTCTGAATGGACCATAAGTGCTTGCTCCCTTGCTGTTGATAGAGGGGAATTACCGTATTATGTTCAGGTTTTCACACTTTTGGCTATGTGATATGCGTGAATCTGTAAAATACTCATACGTAATCGGGGGTGCACACAGACAGTAGATGGTCCTTGTGCAAGAATTGTATAAGGGCTGCTACTTATTCCATAACTCACCATAAAGCACCTAATTACTTTTCTTTAAAAATCCACGAGTAATTGTGTGCTATGAAATAAATCAATTAGCCCATGACTTTATGCACAATCTTGAAATTGTGCAATTGATCATAAGAAACTGCACAGGTTGCATCAATGATGTAAATACATACAGAAGAAATCCTTATTTGCATACGCTTCATTCCAATTTTTCTGTTTCCATACTAAACCAACATATCAGTCTGAAATACCTGCAGTAGTCGTCCAGACCAGATATCGTTTGTATATGATTGACAAACTGAGAATTCCAAATCTGCATGTGATGCTTCATAGGATCATTTGTCTCCTACAGAAATGAATTACAAATACAATGTAAAGCCGGGTTCACACAAGCATATTTCACTGTCTGATTGGAGACCGCAATAGCTAGACTGCCCTGGGTCTTCCAATCCTAATTTACAGCCTCAAAGACACATGTGAGGCTGTAAGTTCAGGTCAGGATCCAGACCGGGCATCGTGTTCTATATGAGGACCACGAAATACACTGTTATGAACCCAAGCCGATTGGAGAAAAATAGTAATACATCAGGGCGTCACGGTGGCTCAGCGGTTAGCACTGCAGTCTTGCAGTGCTGGGGTCCTGGTTTCAAATCCCACCATGGCCACCATCTGCAAGGAGTTTGTATGTCCTCCCCGTGTTTGCATGGTTTTCCTCTGGGTACTCCGGTTTCCTCCCACACTCCAAAGACATACTAATAGGGACTCTCTATTGTGAGCGCCAATGGGGAAAGTGTTGCCACTGTATGTAAAGCACTGTGGAAATAATAGTGTGAAGCCCTGGACTAGCCAGGTAGTCACAGGTAGGCCCTTACACAAACTCCTTTCCCTAAAAAGGTAACAGCAGCCAACCTTAAAACCCTGAGTCACCCCTCTCAGGACTTGACGTTCACACCCGGGGGGGAGGAGCCAGGTGGTTGGCCATGCCCACCCAGGAGTTCGGAGAGCCTGAGGCGGGAAAAACAGGCAGATTAGTGACAGGAGTGGAGGAGAGTGGTAGCAAAGTGTAGACGTCTGTCAGGGATCTGGGTCGGATCCCTAATATCCTGTGGCCAGGAGGCAGACGGTGGTAGCCGCCTGCAGGAGCTGGGATTACAGCCGGTGGAACCGTAAGGGACCGGGTAGTGGCCCGCCAGTACCAAACCAGGGAACCGATTGGAAACCGGAGCAGCAGGAGGGGTACTCAGACCCAGTACGAGGCCCAGAAGCCACTGGACCGAGTCGAATTCACTGATTGGGGTCTGGACTTTAGGTCCTTTCCCACCCAAGACCTGACTGAAGACAACAGCCCAACCAGAGGGATAGAAAGCCACCGCCCAGGCATCAAGATCTCACGGGCCAGCGTCTGCGGGCAAACGGGCTCTGCCAGCACACACAAAGCCGGGGAGTGGACTACCATTGCTCAGGCATAGGAGTCACCATTCTTCTAAAAGTGAGGTGCAGGAGAAAGACAGAAACCACCAATCTGAAAAAGGGGAGAAGCGCAGCTGGCTGCGGGCACCGTCCACCATCTTGTTTGGTGTACTAGAGACTCCAGTGTGTCTGTAATAGTGAGTACAACAGTGGCCCTGCACCGCACTGACATGCCAGCATGCATCCCCCCTCCTCAGCACCCTCGGGCCCCTGGGACCATCACCCCCTACCCACGGAGGGGTCAACACCAAGTTTTCGTATCCCGTCGGGATGTGTATCCGCACCTGCCCATGGGTCACCCGGACCGTGACCTGGTACCCGGTGAGCTGGTCACCTATACCCAGCATTGCGGGAGAGGGGCTGTTTTGCCCTCAGCGTCCAGAGGAGGGCGTGCCAGGAAGGCTCGGGGCGCTCCCAGTTCCCTCCCCCACCATACAGTTCCGAAGTCACGGTAGAAGAAGAAGATGATGAGTAGAGGGTAGCGGATCCCGGCTGCCAAGTCGGAAGTCCACGTTGGGACCATATTGGGACTTTGTTGATTTTCTGCTTTAAAAATGAACATGGCTGAGAATTTGCAGGCCACCCAAAAACTGTTGGGCTTCTAAATAATTCTGGACCGGCCTGCCCCGATTCACAGTCTCCGGAGAGGCAGGTTGGAGGATGGGCCTGCGGGAAAGTGATGGCCGAGGCCCTGCCACCAATGCCACCGGTGGTGATCCTCCGGGTCCAGGGGTCCCCTGGACGTGGGGCCCCTGAGAGACAGCCGGGTGTGGGACTCTGTACCCGTCCCGTAAAGCAAAACCTGGGTCCGTTCCTGGACTGGGGAAGAGGGGTGCTGCCCGTTTCTTAGGGGCAGCATCAAGGTGCAGGTTTGCTTGGGTGGGCAAGCGGAAGGACCCAGTACCGTTACCGTTAATAATAAAAATGTTTTTATGTTTGCAACGGTTATAGAATGTGCCTCCCGTAAGGGAAGATTCAAAAAATATGCTTAATTGTACAAAAGTTATATTTGTAAATATGTTTTATCTTTTCCAGTTTAAAGCAACAAAATAAACCGGTGGTGGGCGGGCAGCCCGTGGACGGTCTGCATTAAACCAAGGGGGAATGTGACGTCCTGGACTAGCCAGGTAGTCACAGGTAGGCCCTTACACAAACACCTTCCACTAAAAAGATAACAGCAGCCAACCTTAAAACCCCGAGTCACCCCTCTCAGGACTTGACGTTTACACCCGGGGGCGGAGCCAGGTGGTTGGCCATGCCCACCGAGGAGTTCGGAGAGCTTGAGGCGGGAAAAACAGGCAGATTAGTGACAGGAGTGGAGGAGAGTGGTAGCAAAGTGTAGACGTCTGTCAGGGATCTGGGTCGGAGCCCGGATACCCTGTGGCCAGGAGGCAGACGGTGGTGGCCGCCTGCAGGAGCTGGGATTACAGCCGGTGGAACCGTAAGGGACCAGGACCGGGTAGTGGCCCGCCAGTACCAAACCGGGGAACCGATTGAAAACCGGAGCACCAGGAGGGGTACTCAGACCCAGTACAAGGCCCAGAAGCCACTGGACCGAGTCGAATTCACTGATTGGGGTCTGGACTTTAGGTCCTTTCCCACCCAAGACCCGACTGAAGACAACAGCCCAACCAGAGGGATAGAAAGCCACCGCCCAGGCATCGAGATCCCACGGGCCAGCGTCTGCGGGCAAACGGGCTCTGCCAGCACACACAAAGCCGGGGAGTGGACTACCGTTGCTCAGGCATAGGAGTCACCATTCTTCTAAAAGTGAGGTGCAGGAGAAAGACAGAAACCACCAACCTGAAAAAGGGGAGAAGCGCAGCCGGCTGCGGGCACCGTCCACCATCTTGTTTGGTGTACTAGAGACTCCAGTGTGTCTGTAATAGTGAGTACAACAGTGGCCCTGCACCGCACCGACATGCCAGCACGCATCCCCCCTCCTCAGCATCCTCGTCCCCCTGGGACCATCACCCCCTACCCACGGAGGGGTCAACACCAAGCTGTGCAACACCGTCCCCGGGAGCCTAGTCATCCATTCACCACAACCCGTGGGTGGCGTCACAAACTTAACACCCAAAAACAACCGCGGCCTCGGCCGTGGACCTCCCCACCGAACACCAACCCTCACGTAGCACCAGCATCCCTTCAGAGCGACGTGACCCCCGGGAGGAGCTCGAGCCACCCACCGACGAACCTGGATCCGAGCAGCTCGGCAGGTAGCCGAGCGCGGGGCGGTACACATCAACCTCTTCTGGCTTCACGAACAGGATTGAACCCATCCACTTACCGGTGGAAGTGCGCCTTGAAGTTACAGTCAGTGGTGTCCCATTGAAAAATTGCAGAGTCCACCATCTTTGGGCACGAAGTTTCCCGCCAAAGCCGTCTTCTCCAAGAAAAGAGTGGGAGAGTGAAGCCCCCACCCCCAGAGAGCAAAGCAGTGCAGAAAGAAAGCGGAGTGTCCTGAAAAGATCAAGGGGGGCGGGTGAAGACCCTGTTCCATGTGACCAAGTGGATAAAGGGAAGGGACTCCAGGACTGCCACCCGTTTAGTTCCTGGACCTTGAGAGTGCACCATGTCCGCCCCGTCTGGAGAGCCAGAATTCCCGGAGCCCGCGCCCGGAACAGCGGCGTGGGTGGAAGCCTGGACGACCCTGATGTGCTGCCGTCTCCAAGCACAGGTGCGCTTCCTCATGGAGAGATGGGGGGCCGAGATGGTGGGGATATAAGGTATGCACACCAGTGACTATGTAAGGGGAATACATGAAATAGCAGAAACTGCTGTGTGAATACTGACTTGAAAAATCCAATAGCTATATGTAAGAGTGAAAATGTGAAAAATGGAATCTGCATTACTGCCATGAACATATGAATCAAGAGAAATTTAGCTACTGAATTGATCAATGCAATAGAGCCCCAACACTACGCCAAAGTATTTCTCTACGTTGGGGTTCCTAAGCTAGGGACCCCAACGTAGAGAAATACTTTGGCGTAGTGTTGGGGCTCTATTGCATTGATCAATTCAGTAGCTAAATTTCTCTAGATTCATATGTTCATGGCAGTAATGCAGATTCCATTTTTCACATTTTCACTCTTACGTATAGCTATTGGATTTTTCAAGTCAGTATTCACACAGTAGTTTCTGCTATTTCATGTATTCCCCTTACATAGTCACTGGTGTGCATACCTTATCTCCCCATAGTGATGTTTTTTAGGTTTTTGCACCCAGTTCAGACTTAGAATGGTGTTCCAAACGTTATTCCTTATTTGTTAGTAGTTTTTCGTTTGTGAACCCTCCCCAACCACACCTATTGCCAATCCATATCATACGCATAAATAGCCTGGGTCTCAGCTTCCCATACACGGTAAGTTTTTTAACTGCATGAGAGGACACACACAGCTAGGGACCCCAACGTAGAGAAATACTTTGGCGTAGTGTTGGGGCTCTATTGCATTAATCAATTCAGTAGCTAAATTTCTCTTGATTCATATGTTCATGGCAGTAATGCAGATTCCATTTTTCACATTTTCACTCTTACATATAGCTATTGTTTTTTTCAAGTCAGTATTCACACAGCAGTTTCTGCTATTCCATGTATTCCCCTTACATAGTCACTGGTGTGCATACCTTATCTCCCCATAGTGATGTTTTTTAGGTTTTTGCACCCAGTTCAGACTTAGAATGGTGTTCCAAACGTTATTCCTTATTTATGAGATGGTGGGGATAGCCGCCGCCGTGCGGGCACGCGAAGTGGCGGCAGTTTTGGAGGAAAGGGTATGCGACCCACGCCCCTATGTCCCGGTGGGATCGGCCGCTGCGGCTGAGGGACCCAGTCTGCTCCTGCCATCCATACTGCATCCCGCCCATAGCGGTTGCCGATACCTCTCCGCCTGGTTCCCCACCCCCGTCACCAGTGGCGGAGCCCGTCCCAGACGCCTGTGAAGGCAGCACGCGGACGGCCGTATGTTCGGCCAGCACCACTCCCGCTCTCGTGGAAAGACAGTTCCCGGAAGATGCCCGCTCCCAATGTGGTCCCGCCGCTCCCGAAAGTGACTGCGCTACAGGAGGTCCAGGCCCCGGCAGTCCACCCGGCCAAGAGGGAGGTTGGCACTACCCGGTAGAAGGCCCAGCAGGTGAGGCTGGTTGTTCCCAGGTCCCAGGCCTCGGCTGAGGTCCCGCGGGGTTGCCGCTGCCAAGCAGCAGAGCCGGCCGCGACACAGCAGAGTTCCCCACGAAGGGTGTCAGTCGTTGCTGACGCCGAGGAGCTCCGGCTGGGCCAGACCCACACACCGAGAGACCCTGGGCAAGCAGACGCCTCGTATTGGGAGCGCCAGCCAAACCAGCTGGGCCGGGAAATCGAGGCCCGGGAGAAACGGAGAGCAGAGATCCTAGCCCGTACCATCCGGGAAAAGGAGAATCTAAGGAGTGCCACCTACCGGGTGCGGGGCCCGAGGTACGAAGGCCAAGTCCGGCGGTTCGACCCCGACAAAGGATGGGGGTTTGTGTTTGAGCCCGGTCTGGAGGCTGAAGTTTTCGTATCCCGTCGGGATGTGTATCCGCACCTGCCCATGGGTCACCCGGACCGTGACCTGGTACCCGGTGAGCTGGTCACCTATACCCAGCATTGCGGGAGAGGGGCTGTTTTGCCCTCAGCGTCCAGAGGAGGGCGTGCCAGGAAGGCTCGGGGCGCTCCCAGTCCCCTCCCCCACCATACAGTTCCGAAGTCACGGTAGAAGAAGAAGATGATGAGTAGAGGGTAGCGGATCCCGGCTGCCAAGTCGGAAGTCCACGTTGGGACCATACTGCCTGTCGCCGTTGGGACTTTGTTGATTTTCTGCTTTAAAAATGAACATGGCTGAGAATTTGCAGGCCACCCAAAAACTGTTGGGCTTCTAAATAATTCTGGACCGGCCTGCCCCGATTCACAGTCTCCGGAGAGGCAGGTTGTAGGATGGGCCTGCGGGAAAGTGATGGCCGAGGCCCTGCCACCAATGCCACCGGTGGTGATCCTCCGGGTCCAGGGGTCCCCTGGACGTGGGGCCCCTGAGAGACAGCCGGGTGTGGGACTCTGTACCCGTCCCGTAAAGCAAAACCTGGGTCCGTTCCTGGACTGGGGAAGAGGGGTGCTGCCCGTTTCTTAGGGGCAGCATCAAGGTGCAGGTTTGCTTGGGTGGGCAAGCGGAAGGACCCGGTACCGTTACCGTTAATAATAAAAATGTTTTTATGTTTACAACGGTTATAGAATGTGCCTCCCGTAAGGGAAGATTCAAAAAATATGCTTAATTGTACAAAAGTTATATTTGTAAATATGTTTTATCTTTTCCAGTTTAAAGCAACAAAATAAACCGGTGGTGGGCGGGCAGCCCGTGGACGGCCTGCATTAAACCAAGGGGGAATGTGACGTCCTGGACTAGCCAGGTAGTCACAGGTAGGCCCTTACACAAACACCTTCCACTAAAAAGATAACAGCAGCCAACCTTAAAACCCCGAGTCACCCCTCTCAGGACTTGACGTTTACACCCGGGGGCGGAGCCAGGTGGTTGGCCATGCCCACCGAGGAGTTCGGAGAGCTTGAGGCGGGAAAAACAGGCAGATTAGTGACAGGAGTGGAGGAGAGTGGTAGCAAAGTGTAGACGTCTGTCAGGGATCTGGGTCGGAGCCCGGATACCCTGTGGCCAGGAGGCAGACGGTGGTGGCCGCCTGCAGGAGCTGGGATTACAGCCGGTGGAACCGTAAGGGACCAGGACCGGGTAGTGGCCTGCCAGTACCAAACCGGGGAACCGATTGAAAACCGGAGCACCAGGAGGGGTACTCAGACCCAGTACAAGGCCCAGAAGCCACTGGACCGAGTCGAATTCACTGATTGGGGTCTGGACTTTAGGTCCTTTCCCACCCAAGACCCGACTGAAGACAACAGCCCAACCAGAGGGATAGAAAGCCACCGCCCAGGCATCGAGATCCCACGGGCCAGCGTCTGCGGGCAAACGGGCTCTGCCAGCACACACAAAGCCGGGGAGTGGACTAAAGTTGCTCAGGCATAGGAGTCACCATTCTTCTAAAAGTGAGGTGCAGGAGAAAGACAGAAACCACCAACCTGAAAAAGGGGAGAAGCGCAGCCGGCTGCGGGCACCGTCCACCATCTTGTTTGGTGTACTAGAGACTCCAGTGTGTCTGTAATAGTGAGTACAACAGTGGCCCTGCACCGCACCGACATGCCAGCACGCATCCCCCCTCCTCAGCATCCTCGTCCCCCTGGGACCATCACCCCCTACCCACGGAGGGGTCAACACCAAGCTGTGCAACACCGTCCCCGGGAGCCTAGTCATCCATTCACCACAACCCGTGGGTGGCGTCACAAACTTAACACCCAAAAACAACCGCTGCCTCGGCCGTGGACCTCCCCACCGAACACCAACCCTCACGTAGCACCAGCATCCCTTCAGAGCGACGTGACCCCCGGGAGGAGCTCGAGCCACCCACCGACGAACCTGGATCCGAGCAGCTCGGCAGGTAGCCGAGCGCGGGGCGGTACACATCAACCTCTTCTGGCTTCACGAACAGGATTGAACCCATCCACTTACCGGTGGAAGTGCGCCTTGAAGTTACAGTCAGTGGTGTCCCATTGAAAAATTGCAGAGTCCACCATCTTTGGGCACGAAGTTTGCCGCCAAAGCCGTCTTCTCCAAGAAAAGAGTGGGAGAGTGAAACCCCCACCCCCAGAGAGCAAAGCGGTGCAGAAAGAAAGCGGAGTGTCCTGAAAAGACCAAGGGGGGCGGGTGAAGACCCTGTTCCATGTGACCAAGTGGATAAAGGGCAGGAACTCCAGGACTCTGCCACCCATTTAGTTCCTGGAACTTGAGAGTGCACCATGTCCGCCCCGTCTGGAGAGCCAGAATTCCCGGAGCCTGCGCCTGGAACAGCGGCATGGGTGGAAGCCTGGACGACCCTGATGTGCTGCCGTCTCCAAGCACAGGTGCGTTTCCTCATGGAGAGATGGGGGACCGAGATGGTGGGGATAGCCGCCGCCGTGCGGGCACGCGAAGTGGCGGCAGTTTTGGAGGAAAGGGTATGCGACCCACGCCCCTATGTCCCGGTGGGATCGGCCGCTGCGGCTGAGGGACCCAGTCTGCTCCTGCCATCCATACTGTATCCCGCCCATAGCGGTTGCCGATACCTCTCCGCCCAGTTCCCCACCCCCGTCACCAGTGGCGGAGCCCGTCCCAGACGCCTGTGAGGATCTGCCTGTGGAGGCAGCACGCGGACGGCTGTACGTTCGGCCAGCACCACTCCCGCTCTCGTGGAAAAACAGTTCCCGGAAGATGCCCGCTCCCAATGTGGTCCCGCCGCTCCCGGAAGTGACTGCGCTACAGGAAGTCCAGGCCCCGGCAGTCCACCCGGCCAAGAGGGAGGTGGGCACTACCCGGAAGAAGGCCCAGCAGGTGAGGCTGGTTGTTCCCAGGTCCCAGGCCTCGGCTGAGGTCCCGCGGGGTTGCCGCTGCCAAGCAGCAGAGCTGGCCGCGACACAGCAGAGTTCCCCATGGAGGGTGTCGGTCGTTGCTGACGCCGAGGAGCTCCGGCTGGGCCAGACCCCCACACCGAGAGACCCTGGGCAAGCAGACGCCTCGTATTGGGAGCGGCAGCCAAACCAGCTGGGCCGGGAAATCGAGGCCCGGGAGAAACGAAGAGCAGAGATCCTAGCCCCTACCATCCGGGAAAAGGAGAATCTAAGGAGCGCCACCTACCGGGTGCGGGGCCCGAGGTACGAAGGCCAAGTCCGGCGGTTCGACCCCGACAGAGGATGGGGGTTTGTGTTTGAGCCCGGTCTGGAGGCTGAAGTTTTCGTATCCCGTCGGGATGTGTATCCGCACCTGCCCATGGGTCACCCGGACCGTGACCTGGTACCCGGTGAGTTGGTCACCTATACCCAGCATTGCGGGAGAGGGGCTGTTTTGCCCTCAGCGTCCAGAGGAGGGCGTGCCAAGAAGGCTCGGGGCGCTCCCAGTCCCCTCCCCCACCATACAGTTCCGAAGTCACGGTAGAAGAAGAAGATGATGAGTAGAGGGTAGCGGATCCCGGCTGCCAAGTCGGAAGTCCCCGTTGGGACCATACTGCCCGTCCCCGTTGGGAATTTGTTGATTTTCTGCTTTAAAAATGAACATGGCTGAGAATTTGCAGGCCACCCAAAAACTGTTGGGCTTCTAAATAATTCTGGACCGGCCTGCCCCGATTCACAGTCTCCGGAGAGGCAGGTTGGAGGATGGGCCTGCGGGAAAGTGATGGCCGAGGCCCTGCCACCAATGCCACCGGTGGTGATCCTCCGGGTCCAGGGGTCCCCTGGACGTGGGGCCCCTGAGAGACAGCCGGGTGTGGGACTCTGTACCCGTCCCGTAAAGCAAAACCTGGGTCCGTTCCTGGACTGGGGAAGAGGGGTGCTGCCCGTTTCTTAGGGGCAGCATCAAGGTTCAGGTTGCTTGGGTGGGCAAGCGGAAGGACCCGGTCCCGTTACCGTTAATAATAAAAATGTTTTTATGTTTGCAACGGTTATAGAATGTGCCTCCCGTAAGGGAAGATTCAAAAAATATGCTTAATTGTACAAAAGTTATATTTGTAAATATGTTTTATCTTTTCCAGTTTAAAGCAACAAAATAAACCGATGGTGGACGGGCAGCCCGCGGACGGTCTGCATTAAACCAAGGGGGAATGTGACGTCCTGGACAAGCCAGGTAGTCACAGGTAGGCCCTTACACAAACACCTTCCCCTAAAAAGATAACAGCAGCCAACCTTAAAACCCCGAGTCACCCCTCTCAGGACTTGACGTTCACACCCGGGGGGCGGAGCCAGGTGGTTGGCCACGCCCACCGAGGAATTCGGAGAGCCTGAGGCGGGAAAAACAGGCAGATTAGTGACAGGAGTGGAGGAGCGTGGTAGCAAAGTGTAGACGTCTGTCAGGGATCTGGGTCGGAGCCCGGATACCCTGTGGCCAGGAGGCAGACGGTGGTGGCCGCCTGCAGGAGCTGGGATTACAGCCGGTGGAACCGTAAGGGACCAGGACCGGGTAATGGCCCGCCAGTATCAAATCGGGGAACCGATTGGAAACCGGAGCACCAGGAGGGGTACTCAGACCCAGTACAAGGCCCAGAAGCCACTGGACCGAGTCGAATTCACTGATTGGGGTCTGGACTTTAGGTCCTTTCCCACCCAAGACCCGACTGAAAACAACATCCCAACCAGAGGGATAGAAAGCCACCGCCCAGCCATCGAGATCCCACGGGCCAGTGTCTGCGGTCAATCGGGCTCTGCCGGCACACACAAAGCCGGGGAGTGGACTACCGTTGCTCAGGCATAGGAGTCACCATTCTTCTAAAAGTGAGGTGCAGGAGAAAGACGGAAACCACCAACCTGAAAAAGGGGAGAAGCGCAGCCGGCTGCGGGCACCGTTCACCATCTTGTTTGGTTTACCAGAGACTCCAGTGTGTCTGTAATAGTGAGTACAACAGTGCCCTCGGGCCGCGCACCGCACTGCACCACACCGACACGCCAGCATGCATCCCCCCTCTTCAGCACCCCCGGGCCCTCGGGACCATCACCCCCTACCCATGGAGGGGTCAACACCAAGCTGCGCAACACCGTCCCTGGGAGCTTAGTCAACGGCAGCGGTGGTGTCCATCCATTCACCACAACCCGTGGGTGGCATCACGAACTTAACCCCCAAAAACAACCGCGGCCTCGGTCGTGAACCTCCCCACCGAACACCACCCCTCACGTAGCGCCAGCATCCCTTCAGAGCGACGTGACCCCCGGGTCTGGAAGGAGCTCGAGCCATCCACCGACGAGCCCGGATCCAAGCGGCTTGGCAGGCAGCCGAGCGCAGGGCGGTACAATAGCGCTATATAAATGAATAAAATTATTATTATGAATTGTTAGGCGCACAGAGCTGGTGCAGCCTTCAGCATCAGCAGGCAGGACCCAATATTTATCGTATTATGAGGATTTCTTCATTGTGGGAACGGAGTCAAATAGACATTTGGAGTTGAAAGATAAATGATTGCACCATAACATTTATCCAGACCGGTCAAAGTACAAGGGTCTGTGTTAGATGACAAAATGAGAGCAGAGAGCCAAACATTTCTAGAGTTCATTGACTTCACGGTTTCAGTCCTAGGGAATTTGATTTCATTTTTCAATATTATTTGCACTATTTCTAGTGTTTGCAGAGAATAGTGATAATGAGTTTGGGCTTTTTTTCTGTTAATTCATATTTGAAGAAATTAAAAATGTACTAGATCTACAGCGTAAAATGTCTCTGGGCCTCTCTCCAGCCTCAAGTAGCAATAATCACTCCTGTAGATGGAGCTCAACTACTGCCTGTGCTGAAAACAGTAGTGCCACTGTGCCTGCTCTTATAAGGAAAAGATGTGTTCATATGGAACTAGTTTATGTACTCTGTGTATCCTCTGCACAGTCCAATTCTGGTTTACAATTTTTATATTTTTTCTGTATTTTGCTTCTTGACCTGTAAAACAGTATAATAAAGTTATTTTACAATTTCTTCTCCAATTGGACATTACATAGTCATGAGTGTGAAAAGTAATTTTTGGCTACATTTTTATTGTGGGTTAATATAAGAAAAAAAACTGCCTTCCTTACAAATGTAAGAGCAAAACATATTCAAATGGACGCACACAAAGGAAATCATGCTCCACACATGATAGATTGGTTTACAAGGTATGTGTTTAGGGAAAACCCTTACACAAAGATGTGTGCTTTAACTGTATTGTTAGTTGACCTAGTAAAGAAACTGTCACCCTAGGTGAGTTCTGACATTTCATATAGTGTTCCACATTGTCCGAGAATTCAGATTTGGGCTTTTAATCACAGAAATGTGGGAAATAACTCTTTATGTAACTGTACACATTACATGAAATGCACAACTGGGATCTTTGTGTATACAATACATGTTGAATAATCTTTCTATTTCATAGAATGTCTGTAAATACATATAATGTCTGCTCTGAGCTTTGTTTTATTGTGGTTAAAGGGAATCTGTCACCAGGTTTTTGCTCCCCCATCTGAGAGCAGCATAATGTAGGAACAGAGACCCTGATTCCAGCGGTATGTCACTTACTGAGCTGTTTGTTATCATTTTGATAAAATCGTGTTTTCATGTTTTTTGCTTCAGATCTAGCAGTTATACAGAGCTCATGAATGTGCTGGACTACCTGGCAGCAGGAGAAGTAGTCCTCTAATGATAATCTACTGCTGGTTAAACAACAATTTTAACAAAACTACACCAAGCAGCCCAGTAAGTGATACAGTGCTAGAATCAGGATCTCTACGTTATGTTGCTCTCAGATTAGGTGACAAGAACCTGGTGACAGATTCTCTGTTTAGCTAATTGTATGTTGTTCTGTATAATTAATAAAGGTTTACTTTTATGCTACTTTTGCTTTTCTTGCTTTTATTCCTATTTGGATAGTTTGGTTATTGGAAGTGCCCTCATTTTTTGGCCCTATATAGGTTTACATAGTCGGTGGATAAGCTGGTTGTAAGTGCCCAATGGGGAAACAAGTTGGGGTGTGGATGTCTAGTGGATAAGAAGATTGTGGGATTAAGGTGGAAAATCTGGTTGTGGGTGTATCGTGGGTAAACTTCTCGTAGAGGAGTTAGAAGATCTGGGGTTTATAGTTGGTAAGCAGGTTCTGGGATTACAGTAGGAAAGCAGGTTGTGTGTGTATAGTGGTTAAACAGGTTGTTGTTGTATGGTGAATATCATGGTTTTCAGTGAACAGAGGGTAAACAGGTTGGGATTATACAGTGTGTAAGCAGTTTGTTTGTGTATAGGGCAGGGGTGGGCAATTAATTTTCCCATGGGGCCGCATGAGAAATTGGGATTGGTTTAGAGGGCTGGACTAATATAATTACCTCAGTTCTACCCAATATACTACATCACTACACCCCCTCCATATACTACACCTGTAATAAACTACACCACTACACCCCTATATACTACACCTGTATTATACTACACTCCCTCCATATACCTGTAATATACTACACCACTATATAATACACCTCCGATATGCTACATCATTACACCCCTATATACTACACCTGTAATATAGTACACCTCCATATAGTACACCTGTAATATACTACACCTCCATATAGCACACCTGTAATATACTACAACTCCATATAGTACACCTTTAATATACTACATCACTACACCCCTATATACACCTGTAATATACTAGATCACTACACCCCATATACTACACCTGTAATATAGTACACCCCCATAGAGCACACCTGTAATATACTACATCACTATACCCCCATATACTACACCACTATATACACCTCCATATAGCACACCTGTAATATACTACACCTCCATATAGCACACCTGTAATATACTACACCCCCATATGTCACACACCCTGCTCCCCATACAGCCTGCACCCCCATATCACACACACTACACCCCATACAGCCTGCACCCCCATATCACACACACTACACCCCCATATGTCACACACCCTGCCCACATATCTCACCCTGCCTGTACCCCAACTTACCCCTCTCAAACACTCTGCACCCCTTCACATCCTTCTGTCAGTCTGCAGCCCTCATATGCCACTCACCCTGCAACTCCATCTTTCCTCATATGCACTCACCCTGCAACTCCATCTTCCCTCATATGCCACTCACCCTGCAACTCCATCTTCCCTCATATGCACTCACCCTGCAACTCCATCTTCCCTCATATGCCACTCACCCTGCAACTCCATCTTCCCTCATATGCCACTCACCCTGCAACTCCATCTTCCCACATATGCCACTCACCCTGCAACTCCATCTTCCCTCATATGCCACTCCATCTTCCCTCATATGCACTCACCCTGCAACCCCATCTTCCCTCATATGCCACTCACCCTGCAACTCCATCTTCCCTCATATGCACTCACCCTGCAACCCCATCTTCCCTCATATGCCACTCACCCTGCAACTCCATCTTCCCACATATGCCACTCACCCTGCAACTCCATCTTCCCACATATGCCACTCACCCTGTAACTCCATCTTCCCTCATATGCCACTCACCCTGCAGCTCCATCTTCCCTCATATGCCACTCACCCTGCAGCTCCATCTTCCCACATATGCACTCACCCTGCAGCTCCATCTTCCTTCATATGCCACTCACCCTGCAACTCCATCTTCCCTCATATGCCACTCACCCTGCAGCTCCATCTTCCCTCATATGCACTCACCCTGCAGCTCCATCTTCCCACATATGCACTCACCCTGCAGCTCCATCTTCCCTCATATGCACTCACCCTGCAGCTCCATCTTCCCTCATATGCACTCACCCTGCAGCTCCATCTTCCCTCATATGCCACTCACCCTGCAGCTCCATCTTCCCTCATATGCACTCACCCTGCAGCTCCATCTTCCCTCATATGCACTCACCCTGCAACCCCATCTTCCCTCATATGCCACTCACCCTGCAACTCCATCTTCCCTCATATGCACTCACCCTGCAACCCCATCTTCCCTCATATGCCACTCACCCTGCAACTCCATCTTCCCACATATGCCACTCACCCTGCAACTCCATCTTCCCACATATGCCACTCACCCTGCAACTCCATCTTCCCACATATGCCACTCACCCTGCAACTCCATCTTCCCTCATATGCACTCACCCTGCAGCTCCATCTTCCCTCATATGCCACTCACCCTACAGCTCCATCTTCCCTCATATGCACTCACCCTGCAGCTCCATCTTCCCTCATATGCACTCACCCTGCAGCTCCATCTTCCCTCATATGCACTCACCCTGCAGCTCCATCTTCCCTCATATGCACTCACCCTGCAGCTCCATCTTCCCTCATATGCCCCTCACCCTGCAGCTCCATCTTCCCTCATATGCCACTCACCCTGCAGCTCCATCTTCCCTCATATGCACTCACCCTGCAGCTGTAATAACCTGCAGGTAACAGGATACGCAAGGACTGCACGGAACCACGGGGGTTAATCAATGCAAATTTAATAATGTATTGCACAACACAGGTGGAGGAAAAGTGAGGGAAGGGAGCACAGCAGTAGAGATAATGCAATATACATACAACTACTTTGAATAAATTGTCAAAGATAGGAAGCCTCAGATTGTACTCCCAAAAGCAAAACACAGAAATCCTTATTAAACAAAAAAACGCAGAGTCCTTGTTATCTTACTCGTATAACACAGTGCAGAGTCTTTTCCTATCTGTCCCTAACTAAAAGTAGTGTGCACACTTAACTGCAGGTTTCAGCGTGGGGTACCTCGTCACCGTTGGGGCCCGTATTCCGCCGGCAGACACCTCTAAAGTTCAGTCTTTGTCCCGGGTCTGTAACTTGCACGTGCTGCCTGGCTCCTCGCTCCACATCCAGCCTCTTTGGATCTGTAATTTTGTAATTTGCACGTGCTGTCTGGCCCCTCGCTCCACATCCAGCCTCTTTGGATCTGTGTCTTGGGGGGGGGACACCACGCAACACTCTAAGGTACTTGGACCTCGGAAAACAGGGCAGACTGAGGCCTTCTATCTTACAGCCCACTAGAGCACACTCCACTCTGCAAAACACAGCCACAAGTAGACTCCTCCTCCTCCTGTTCCAGACCGAACCAGTCACTCGAGCAGTAGGACTTTTTGCCCGCTGTTCTCTGTTTTGACAGCAGGTGGCAGCATAACACAAGGAAGTCCACCAAACAGTCTTTTAACCTATATATATATAAATGTTAACAGGTCTTACATTTACCCCCCTCTTTAACCTCGGCCGTCCCGGCCGATACACTCTTGAGGCACTCTGCAAAGGGGCACACGGTGGCAACTCCTGCCCTGCTTCACAACCTGTTGCTTGGGAGCCAATGTCGTAAAACAGGATTCAGTGACAGAACACACAAATTCATCTGCCAAGTACCGATCAGGGGGAATACCAGCATTAGCCCGCTCAGTCCGGCGTGGCACCACAGCTAACTCACCAGACGTCGGCGCCGTATCAGGGAGTACAGTATTCCCGTCCCCATCTCTGGAGATTAGTGACTCCTGCTCTGCAGGGGTGGCACCTGTGTCTTGAAAGGATGGGGGTGTGGATCTCTCCCAGTCTGCTGGGTTGGTCGGGGCCCGCCACCATTCTTCATCGTCAGAGCCCTCTTCGAAGGTAACAGGAACAGGCACGGGCACCGTCTCCGAGGTACTTTGTCTGGTCCTGTCTTCTGAATAGCAGGGCCTCAGCATATTACGATGCAGGATGAGGGTGTCGCCTCTTCGCTCACCTCTCACTTCGTATACTGATCCGTGGGGAGAGATTCTTCTAATCACAATGTACGGCTCTGTTTTCCAGCGCTCACTCAACTTGTGTCTCGGGTGTTTCTCTGCAACTAGTACTCGGTCTCCTGGCAAGAACGGGGCTTCACACACAGGTTTCCGCTGCGGGTGTGTCTTTTCTTGCAACCGCTTGGTGACAATTCGATGGATAGTCTCCAGCCGCCGACGGTGACAGTCAACCCAGGAACCTACGCTCTGACCTTCACTGATCTCGGGGGGAGCCAGGTTGAGCTCTTCTATGCCTCTTCCGGCTCTTCCAAACAGTAGTACGTATGGGGTGTACCCAGTGGTGGAGTGGACACGATTATTGTACGCCCACACGAGTTCTGCGAGATAGCCGGGCCAGTGATTCTTACGATCATCCTCCAACGTGCGTAGCATTTGTAGGAGGGTCCGGTTAAATCTCTCGCAGGCTCCGTTGCCCTGTGGATGATAAGGCGTAGTCCTTGACTTTTGCATTCCGTAAATCCTTTGCAGCTCTCTCATGACACCGCCTTGAAAGCAAGCCCCTTGGTCGGAATGTATTCTTTTGGGGCAGCCGTACACCTAGCTGATTCAGCTGTCTGATCTCTGGTGGGCGTCACCACCGCAAATTTGGAGAAGTGATCTGTCATCACAAGGCAGAACTGATAGCCCCGGTGGGAGTGGCCAATCTTCAGATAATCGATCATGAGTACTTCCAACGGCTCTTTGGTTACAATAGTCTGTACTGGTGCTTGCTGTGGGGGAGCCTTACTTAACTCGCAGGAACGGCACAGTTTACAGGCCTTCTCTACCGCCCGAAGCATCTGAGGACAGTATACTATTCTTTGCAACCACTGGTAAGTCTTGTCCGGTCCGAAATGGGCTCCCTTCTCATGCGCCTCTCGGGCCAGTGGTACTGCCATCTTCTGGGGTATCACTACTTGCCACCGTACTTCCAACTCTGTAGCTAGGTGCACTTTCCGATACAGCATCCCTTCTTGCACCGACAGCTTATCCCACTGGCTGAGAATCTGGAGGGCCACGTGCGACAGCGTGACCCGTATTTCCTTTCTAGGCTTGCGCTGCTGGATCACCCACTCTTTCACTTGAAGCAGTTCTGGGTCAGATGACTGAATTTTCACCCATTCCTCTCTGGTTTGGCCAAGCAGGCGTGATGTCGTGCCCGACGTAATTTCAAGCATACGAGCCTCTACCACTTGAGCGGTGAATTTACTGAAGTCCGGAATTTCGTCTTCCTCCAACTGTTCATCTCTCTCCCCCACTGGGGCTTCGGTGGTAACACGAGAAAGGGCATCCGCATTCTGATTTTCATGCTTAGAGCGGTATTGCACATGATAATTGTATCTGGAGAGTCGTGCCAGCCACCTCTGTTCCATTGCTCCCAGTTTGGCGGTGGAGATGTGAGCCAGGGGGTTATTATCCGTATAGACTTCAATTTTAGCTCCTGTGAGATATTCCGAGAACCTTTCGGTTATCGCCCATACTAGTGCCAGTAACTCCAGCCGAAAGGAACTGTAATTCTCGGGATTGCGCTCGGCTTCTCGCAACGTCCGACTTCCATATGCAATCACCCGTTCAGTACCATTCTGTACCTGGGCCAGTACTGCACCCAGGCCGTAGAGGCTCGCGTCTGTATACAACCGAAAGGGGAGGTTATAGTCTGCATAGGCAAGCACAGGGGCGCTAACCAAGGCCTCTTTCAATCGGTGTAAGGCTTTTGCTTGTCTTGGTCCCCAGCAAATTTTCTGTGCTTTTGGTCCTTTCGCAGTACCTCGGAGCAATTCGTGCAAAGGTTCTGCCTCCTTCGCGAAATCTTTGATAAAGCGACGGTAATATCCGGCTAGCCCCAGGAAAGCTCGAACCTCCCGCACTGTGCTGGGTGTGGGCCATTGTAGCACTGCTCTCACTTTCCCATCGGAGGGCTGTACGCCGGCTTCCGACACCTTGTGTCCGAGATATTCAATCTCTTCCTGAAAGATCCGGCATTTTTTTGGTTTTAGTTTAAGCCCATGGGCCCGTAACCGCTGAAACACTTGGCCCAGGTTTTCTAGATGTTTCTCAAAGGTTGCAGAATACACTACTATGTCGTCCAGGTAAATCAATGTGGCCTCGAAGTTCATGTCTCCAAGGCAACTTTCCATGAGGCGCTGAAAAGTTCCTGGGGCATTATTTAGTCCAAACGGCATGCGATTGAACTCGAAGAGTCCCATGGGTACAATAAATGCGGTCTTGGCCTTGTCTTTCTCTGCCACAGGGACCTGCCAATATCCGCTGGCCAGATCGAGGGAGGAGAAGTAACGTGCCTTTCCCAACGCCGACAGGGACTCCTCTATCCGGGGCAGAGGGTAGGAATCACGAACCGTGCATCCATTAAGCTTGCGGTAGTCAACACAGAAGCGGGTAGACCCATCCTTTTTCTTGACCAGCACGATTGGGGCAGCCCATGGACTCTGACTTTCTCTTACCACCCCGCTCTTCAGCATCTGCGCCAAAAGCTCTTTTACCTCTTGGTAGTACTTTGGGGGTATTTGCCTGTACCTTTCCCTGATCGGTGGGGCATCTCCCGTGGGTATTTCGTGCTGAATCTTGTCAGTACAGCCGAAATCTTCTGCGTGACGGGAGAACGTGGCTTGATTCTCCCAAATAAAGTCCTCTATGGCTTGGGCTTGCTCCGAAGCGAAGGGGCTCAGGTCCACTTCCATCTGCCCTAAGATGACGCGACTGTTCCATTGATCAGTGGGTTTCTCTTTTCTTTCCATAGAAAGAGCCCAAGTCCAGGCTTCCCCTGCCATGGGCTGCAATTCAATCGATTCTGCGGCCGCCACCTCTTCAGGCGCCAGGTAGACATGGGCCAGAACAACTCCCGAGGTCAAGGTGTAGGCCTGTTCACCGGTGTTCACGCAACGGAAAGGGACCCTTCCATTTCTTACTGTTGCTAAAGTGCGAGCCACCAACGGTTCGTCTCCGTTCTCTTCACCACGATAAGGCTCCACCAACACCTCCATCCCCTCGAGTGTATGGTGGGCCCCGACTGGCAAGGTGAGGACTGTCTCACGATTTGGAGGTAGAGTAATTGTTGTCTGTCTTGGGACTCGAACCCTCCCCACCGGGTAGCGGCTCCCACCATTCTTCCACAGTCCTCGGGCACGGATAAGGTGTTGGAAGACCTTTTGGGCAGGCCGGTTAGCAACTGTCGTCTTCCAGTAATCACAGCCCCCCGTGTCGAAGAGCAACTGGTCTAATTCTTTCAAGATGTTCATGCCCACGATAGCTGGCACCTCTCTGTCGTACCGGCCCTCCGTTAACACAATCCCTTTTTTGCCTAAGTTCTGGCCACAGGCACGTATGTTCATCCACACGACCCCTACAACCGGAATGGGAAGATTGTTTGCAGCCCTCAGTTTGATATGTGCCCCTCTGTCAATGGATACAGTTTGTCCAAAATGTTGGTAGAAGAACTGTTCTGGCATGGTGGTCACTTGGGACCCAGTATCCATCAGGCATCTTACTTCTTTCCCTTCAAATTCGGCCATGATCGTCGGCGTGCTGGCTGCTATATCTTCAGGGCGTTGGTTTTCTCTAAGCTCAGTTGGTCTCCCCGCCATGTGCCCATCCATGGAGGGAGGCACTAGTTTAACGGCGGTCTTTCTTGAGACGTCTTCCTCTCCGGACAGTGTCGGAATAAATGGTTCCGATTTCCACAGTTCCAACACTGGTAGTCTCCAGCGGGTCTCGGTCGTCTCTGCTCGATCTGTCCCCTCTGTTCTTGATAGGTATGCGTGCGGGTATTTGGCCGCGGTGCTTTAGTTCCTACTTCTGACGCCGGGGCTTGCATATTCTTCAGCAACTCTTGTAGAGCAGTAACAGTCTCTTGTAACTGATCCACTTTAGCCTCAAGCTGGCTCGGTTCTCGGTTTTTCTCACCCGGGACTATCTTATGCATACAAACTTCACCCCAGGCGTTCTGCGGGTCGCAATTTTCAGTTTGTGTGCGGGAGACTGCTTCTTCCAATATCTCCTGGAAAGTTAGTTTTTTTTCTACCCTGAGCCGTTCACGGAGGGCACCTTTGATCTTGGGGTTATGTAACCCACGGAGGAATTGATCTCGTAGGGTACGGTCAGCATAACCGGGGGTTTGTGCTAGCTCTGGCTCTGCTGTAAGCATTTGTCTCATTATTCTCTGGAGTGCATTTGCATACTGTGGCAGACCTTCTTCTTCACCCTGCAGCCTGTAGAACAGTTGCACCTGTAAATCTCCTGCTTCTGGTTTCCCGCCATACACTCTCTCAAGAATCTTCACCACCTGCTCTAACGTCTTTCGTTCACTCTCAGGGCGCAATAAAATGGTCTCTTGAGCATGGCCTTCAAGGGCAATCAACAATATCTCCCCTTGATTTTCTGCAGTCACTCCTGCTACTCTCAACATGCCCCTCACTCTCTGTGCCCAGTCATGGAGAGGTACATTGCTGCCAGTAAATTTTGGTATATGGGTCAGCATAGCCCCCAGGGACAGCTGCCTTGCTGGTATTCCCCCATCAGGTTGTATTAGAACACCTCCATCAGCGACACCCCCCTGTCCGTCCATGGTTCCGTACCAGCTTGCGTATCCTGCCGACTACGCCAAATGTAATAACCTGCAGGTAACAGGATACGCAAGGACTGCACGGAACCACGGGGGTTAATCAATGCAAATTTAATAATGTATTGCACAACACAGGTGGAGGAAAAGTGAGGGAAGGGAGCACAGCAGTAGAGATAATGCAATATACATACAACTACTTTGAATAAATTGTCAAAGATAGGAAGCCTCAGATTGTACTCCCAAAAGCAAAACACAGAAATCCTTATTAAACAAAAAAACGCAGAGTCCTTGTTATCTTACTCGTATAACACAGTGCAGAGTCTTTTCCTATCTGTCCCTAACTAAAAGTAGTGTGCACACTTAACTGCAGGTTTCAGCGTGGGGTACCTCGTCACCGTTGGGGCCCGTATTCCGCCGGCAGACACCTCTAAAGTTCAGTCTTTGTCCCGGGTCTGTAACTTGCACGTGCTGCCTGGCTCCTCGCTCCACATCCAGCCTCTTTGGATCTGTAATTTTGTAATTTGCACGTGCTGTCTGGCCCCTCGCTCCACATCCAGCCTCTTTGGATCTGTGTCTTGGGGGGGGGACACCACGCAACACTCTAAGGTACTTGGACCTCGGAAAACAGGGCAGACTGAGGCCTTCTATCTTACAGCCCACTAGAGCACACTCCACTCTGCAAAACACAGCCACAAGTAGACTCCTCCTCCTCCTGTTCCAGACCGAACCAGTCACTAGAGCAGTAGGACTTTTTGCCCGCTGTTCTCTGTTTTGACAGCAGGTGGCAGCATAACACAAGGAAGTCCACCAAACAGTCTTTTAACCTATATATATATAAATGTTAACAGGTCTTACACAGCCCCCCTCCCCCTCATGTCCCCTCTTTTCTTATTACCAGTTATCATGTGTCCACATCTCCTTCAGGATTCAGTATCTTTGCTTTCTGCCCGGCATCCTGTGTCTCCTCCCACACAGTCACATGGGCGTGACGTCATCGCAGGTCCTTCAAGATGAATTATTCCGTCTGCTGTGCTGCTCCTTCTCCTGCCGGGCGGGCGGGAACTTTTGAAATGACACACGCAGCGCAGTACTGACAACGTCAGAGCGCGCGCGTGTGTCACTGACAATTAGTGCCGGCAGGGAACAGAGGAAAGACTCCTGCGTTCCGCTGCCTGCACTGACTGTGCGGACCTGCACAGGATCTCTCCCTGCTCGGCACGCTGCAGCCCGGCTCCACTGCACCGGCTGAAGACGGGCGGGCCGGTCACAGAGAGCAGGCGGGCCGGATGTGGCCCGCGGGCCGCCCCTTGCCCAGGTCTGGTATAGGGGATAAGCTGTTTGTGTGTGTACGGTGGCTAACTAGGTTATAAGTGTATGGTGGGTAAGCATGTTGTGACTGAACGGTGGATAATATGGCTTTGGATGTACAGAGGGTAAGCAGATTGGGAATGTAAAGTGGATGAGTTGGTAGTGGGTGTATGGTAGGTAAGTAGTTTGTGGGTGTATGACTGCCGTGACCCAAACTGCCCAAAGCAAGATCCCACGTAATAACCACACCACACATGTGTAACTTTAAACATCTTTACTGGAGAGGTGGATCAAACAACAACACTCATCTTTTGTGGATGGGGTCGGTCACAGCTCTGTCATCAGGCAACAGGCCTGGTAAACCATTAGTAATGAAGCAGTGTGCTCCGACCGGATTCCCGTGCACGAACGTCTTTGTGTTTAACCTACAAACCGCTGTGACCTGGTGAGGCACAATAATAAAACATAAAGGCAAGGGATGGGAGGGTGGGAGATGAGCTCTGGGTCTCGCAAGGAGGAGAGGCCGGAACAGGAAAAGGCAGGGAATTTAAGGAGGCTAAATTAGGAGGGAAAAACGCATCATAGGGGAGGAGGAAGAAGGTATTACGTGGGACGCTATTAACCATTTAGTATTCTAAACAAGGCACAGCAGTCAGGAGGCACGCAGGTGAAAGAACCTGGAGCGCCCCAAACACTGCTGCAACCCAAATAGCCCAAAGCAAGGTCCCACGTAATAACCACACCACACATGTGTAACTTTAAACATAACTTTTTACTGGAGAGATAGATCAAACAACAACACTCATTTTTTGTGGATGGGTCGGTCACAGCTCTCTTGACATCAGGCAACCGGCCTGGTAAACGATTAGCAACAAAGCGGTGTGCTCCGACCGGACTCCCGGTGCACGAATGCCTTCGTGTTTAACCTAGAAACCGCCAAGGAGGAGCAGGGACACTAGACTGTGCTCCAACTCCCACCCATCGAAAACAAGGCCTGTTCGATTACATCCTGTAGACCAGACAGGGAGGTATGTAGGCCAATGTCCGTGGGATGCACCCTGTTGGATAGCATAATACAAGAATTATCTCCCTCCAGCTGTCGGTGGTGATCCTGGAGAACAAAACGGGAAATCCGTGAATTGACCATGCGACAATATTACTGGTTTGTCTCCACCTAAAAATATTATTTATTCATTTATATAACGCTATTAATTCCACAGCGCTTTACATACATTGGCAACACTGTCCCCATTGAGGCTCACAATCTAAATTCCCTATCGGTATGTCTTTGGAGTGTGGGAGGAAACCAGAGTACCTGGAGGAAACCCACGCAGATGCGGGTAGAACATACAAACTCCTTGCAGATAATGTCCTTGGTGAGATTTGAACCCAGGACCGCAGCACTGCAAGACTGCAGTGCTAACCACTGAGCCACCATGCCTCAAATATCAGACACCTGCCAAAGAGTTGAATTCCCAAATTGGGTGAGCCAGAGCAAAAGAATGAGTACCAAATTCCTTGGGATTTACTGCATAATGAAATAGTGGAATTGACATCGAAGGGGAAGTGTTCGAAGGGGAAGTGTTCGATTGGCAAATAAAATACACAGGCCTCGATCGCAAAGCGATACATCGTTGTAACGCAGGGCCCAAAAAAGGCTATACTGAATGCTGCGGAAAAGAGTCGACTCAAACGGGGAAGAGCAAATTCGTTAACGATATCTTCCAGGATCTTCTCTATTCATGTGTGGAGGTTTACCTGGATGACATTCCATTCCTCTCCTGATCTGCCTACACAGAACAGAAATGTTCGTCAGGTACTACAGAGGTTGAGGGAGAATCAGTTATATGCTAAATTTGAGTAGTGAACGGATTTTCCTTCCCTTCCTGGGCTACATAATCTCTGAGATCAGCCTGAAGATGGACCCAGAGAAAGTGCCAGTGGTTCTGGAGTGGCCTCATCTTTATTGATTGAAGGCGATTCAGTGGTTTCTGGGTTTTGCCAATTTTTACTGTTAATTCATTCCGCAATTCTCTTCTCAGATTCTTCCTATTTCGGCCCTGATCCACATGGGGGCGAATCACAAGATGTGGACTTCTGAACCCAAGAGTGTATTTCTCTCCCTCAAGCAGGCCTTGTCATTGGCTCTAGCACTGCATAGACCGGAGATAAACAGACAATTCTTCTTGGAGGTGTATTCGTCTTCCTCTGGGGCTGGAGATGTCCTCACGCAGAAATCAGCTTCCGACAAGATGGTAAACTGTGGTTTCTTTTCCAGATCCTTTTCACCTCTGAGCCCAATTACTCAATTTGCAACCTAGAATTGTTAGCAATCAAGATGGCCCTTGAGAAGTGGAGATACCTCCTGGATGGTACAACGCATCCTGTAGTCATTTATACCAAACACAAAAACTTGGCCTATTTACAGTCGCCCCAGAGACTGAATCCACGTCAAGCCTGGTGGTTGTTGTTCTTCGCCCATTTCGACTTTATTTTCCATTTCCAGCTGACCGTAAAGAACGTCAAGGCAGATGCACTCTCCAGGTCCACAAGGATGCAGAGCCTCAACACATTATTGATCCCTCCAAGATGCTTATGGTAGCTCCAGGAAGCATGTCTCAAAGACCTCCCAGAAGGATATTCATTGCGGAAGCAGACAGAAGGCATGTTCTTCAGTAGAGCCATGCCTCTAAGTTGGCCGGTCACGCTGGTATGAAGAAGACCACTCTGTATATCTATTGGCACTACTAATGTCCAACGCTGCGGTAAGATGTCATGGAGATTGTCTCGTCCTGCCCTTGTGAGCCCACAAAACACCCCTAAAAAGTTTCCTGCCATGCGACTGCTTCCTTTATCAGGGCTGTCCGCTACTTGGCAATGCATATCGATGGACTTTGTTATTAACCTGCTGAAATCCTCTGGGAGATCCGTCATCTGGGTAGTAGTGGACAGGTTCTCTAAGATGGATGATTTCACCCTGCTGTCTGGTTTGCCTTCTCCCCAGTGCTTGCTGATAACTTTAGCCAGCACATTTTCTGTCTGCATGGCCTACCTGTCCATATTGTGTTCAACAGAGGCGGGACTACAACTTTACAACTGTACTTCTACTTATCAGCCTAAAGAGAATGTGGTGAGTCACTGTGGGCAGCAGCTAAGAACAATAAAGAATATTTTACATGTAAAATATAAAATGCAAGGATTTTCAAAAGAATTTTATAATGAATGGAAAATCTTTCTAGCAATATGCCAAAATATTGCCAATAGGACTTCGGTTACATTTGTAAGGAAACTGTTACCTTAAAAAAAAACTTTTCCTGCCTGAGACATCATTTCACTCGGGTCATCAGTCATATTTAACATTCTTGGCACAAGATAATTGAATTCCCAATAATGCAACTTTAAATGTGCCATGGTTGACATGACTGCAACAGGCCCATTTTTACCAGAGCTCCTCATCGTTTTGAGTAATTGCTTAACTTTGGTAATGTTTCAAATTACTTGGTCAAGAGGAGGCAGCTCCTGAAATAACTTAAGTAGAATTCCAAGACACCAAGTATTGTGACAGATCCTGTCTCAATTTTGTTAATAAGTCAAACTGACAAATTTTGTTTTTTCAGATATTGCATTATTTAGTTAACATGTTACATGTGTCTAAATGGTTAGGAGTTTATAGTCTGAAGGGTGCTATACACGCTGCGACATCGCTACCGATATATCGTCGGGGTCACGTCGTTAGTGACGCACATCCGGGGCCGGTAGCGACATCGCAGCGTGTGACAGCTAGGAGCGACGATCAGCGATCGGAAAAACGTCAAAAATCGTTGATCGTTGACACGTCGCTTATTTACATAATATCGCTGGTGGTGCATGCCACTGGTTGCTCGTCGTTCCTGCGGCATCACACATCTCTATGTGTGACACCGCAGGACCGACGAACATCTCCTTACCTGCGTCCACTGGCAACGAGGAAGGAAGGAGGTTGGCGGCATGTTCCGGCTGCTCATCTCCGGCCCTCCCCTGATATTGGGTGGCCGCTTAGTGACGCCGCTGTGACGCCGAACAAACCGCCCCCTTAAAGGAGAGATTATTTGGTGTCTCCAGCGACGTCGCTAAGCAGGTATGTGAGTGTGATGCTGCCGTAGCGATATTGTTCGCTACAGTAGCGATCACCCCCATGATGAAACAGCGACGTGGGCGAGTGTTATCGCGCATGACATCGCTAGTTATATGACATAGCTATATGGGATTTGTTTTTTTTGGTTATACACTATGTAAATCACAGACAGCACATGCCTGCCATCAGTGTGCAGTCCGAGTGCTGCCCGTAATTAACATTGCAGGGGGTAAGAGAAGACTTGCAATGAATTTCATTTTTTTCATATCACTGATGAAACACTGATAATAAAATTTGACATACACAGACAAAACACTGATAAAATCGTTGATGAAACTCAGACTGTTTTTTGCGTACGTGAAACATCATTGACATCTGAAGGAGGCCTAATATCAGTAGATGTGCAGCTTATGTGACGCCCTGGACTAGCCAGGTAGTCACAGACATACCAACATACAAACCCCCCACCCTAGACAGTAACAACAGTCAGACAAAAACCCTTGTTGCCTCCCTCCAGGGTCTGATGTCCACACCAGGTGGAGCGGGGCCAGGCGGTTGGCCCCACCCACCGAGGAGTTCACAGGCCTGGAGGCGGGAAAAGTGACAGTTTAGTTTTGGAGATGGAAGTGAGAGGAGTAAACACTTGAGGTGTCTGGGTCGGAGCCCAGGCACTGACAGCAAGGTTGGCAGATGGTGGTGGCCGTCTGCAGGAGTTGGTGGGACTCCACAGAGCCGTAAGGACCGGGGTTGGGCGTCGGCCCGCCGGTACCGGATCGGGGAACGGAGTGAAGCTAAGCACACAGGCAGGGCCATCGGACCCCGAACAGGCTTGGAGCCACCGTCAATAGTCAAATCCGAATGTGACAGGAACCCCAGGGGTTTCCTAACAACCAAGACCCGATTGAAGGCAACAGTCTACCCAGAGAGGATATACAGCCACCGCCACAGGCTAGAGATCCAAGGGCCAGCGCCTGCGGGCAAAACGGGCTCCTACGGCACCTATACGCCGGGGAGCGGACTACCGGTGGGCAACCATAGGAGTCAAGAACATCTTCACAGGTGCAGGGAGAGACAGCCACCATCAGCCGTCCGGGGAAAGCACAACAACAACACTGCAGCCGGCTGCGGGACCCGTCCATCCAGCCGTTTGGTTTACCAGAGACTCTGTCATTGATTGTCTGAGTGAGTACACCAGTGCCGTCCGGCACCGCGCCGCGCTGTCCCTGCAATCCTGCACCCCAGCCATCCAGCCTCCCCGTCACACCACCGGGCCCCGGGATCACCAACCCCCTACCCACGGAGGGGACAACATCCTAGCTGCTCCCTACCATCTCTCCCGGGATCCCCGTTACCAGCAGCGGTGGTGCCATCATCACCACGTCCCGTGGGTGGCGTCACGAACAATCTCCCCAACCAAGCCATCCCTTTTCACTCACGGGTGAGGAGCGCTGCTCGAGTCCCCGGGTCCGGCCCATCGCTCGAGCCACCGAGCAGCAGCAGAAGCCCCGGACCTGAGCGTGGCGAGCGCGTCCCCTCCGCCCGCGACACTTACAATGTAATATAACAATAAATATTATTATCATAAGATCTTACATTATAGAAAAAAAAGTAATCCTGCATTATCTATTGAAAAAAAACAAGAGCTGTATACAAATTAAATGCTTAAGCCTCATTCAGAAGTCTATGATTTTTGTATGCTTCTGTATTTTTCACGGATAGAACACATATGCATCATGGTTCTTGGGGCTGTCTGTAAGAAAAATCATGGAGAACTGTCCTTCTTTTATTCAATGCTAGAGAAGTGGGGGTTAATGTAGCACTGTTGCCAAGAAGGAGGAAAACATATTGTTGATTTGATAATAAAAATGTTTTATTCAATAGGTTAATGCGTTTCAGGGCTCAAGTCACCTTCTTCAGGACCAAAAAAGAAGAAAAATCAACAATAATAGGTATAATTGGCAAATAAATTGAAAATGTCACAATTTTCAAACTTTGAATCTTTATATCCTTAAAGCAGATAGGTATACCACACAAAATAGTTAATAACTAACATTTGCCAGATATCTACTTTACATCAGAGCTATTTTTTTTAATCAGAATTTTTTTTTATTAGGAAGTTAGAAGGGAAAAAGTTTATCAGCAATTTCTAATTTTTCCAACAAAATTTACAAAACCAAATTTTTTAAGGACCACATCATCTTACAAGTAACTTTGAGAGGCGTAGGTGACAGAAAATAAACAAAAGTGACAAGATTCTAAAAATTGAAAAACTGCACCCCTCAAACTGCTCAAAACCACATCCAGGAAGTTTATTAACCCTTCAGATGCTTCACAGGAACTAAAGCAATGTGGAATGAAAAAATGAAAATTTTACTTTTTCCCACAAAAAATGTTAATTTAACTCCAAATTTTGAATTTTCACAAGCGGAAAAGAAGAAAATGCATGATAATATGTGTTGGGCAATGTCTCCTGAATATACCGATACTCCATATGTGGTGGAATACTACTGTTTTAACGCACGGCAGGGCTCAGAGGGAAGGAGCATTGTAGCGCCCCTGAACACATCCAGAGCTACAAGGTACTGCATCCTGTCAAAGATACAGGGCTTACTCCCAGGAACCCAGAAGACCAGTGCCGGTAACACCAAAACACACATATAATCCCTGTTTTTTCCCCTTCCCTAAGACTTGTGACAGACTAGAGTTGGACCCAATGGATGGCCACCCAGAGGTGGAGCCGATCCAGTCCACTAGACGACAACCAGGGAGGAGGGGTCGGACAGTCGCTAAGTGGAAGTGAGAGGAGACAGACGTACTGTGCTGACGGGGAGTGTGTAACAGTGACCTGACAGGCGCAGGCGCGTGGTTGCCGAAAGAGTATGGGGGAGTACTCTCAGAACCATAGCACCAACGGGATACAGAGCCCTAGGTCAGGAAAATGCTCCAGGCAGACCTGATAAAATTTGCACAGTGAGGGGACCATCCAGGACATCACTGACCGTAAAGTCCGGGGGCACCAGCAGTGACGGGAGAACCAGGGACCGGAACCGAACACCGACGACCCTACAGGGTTCAAACTGCCTGCCGTATGGACTAAAGACTGAGAGACTACCAGGAGGGGACCCCCAGATGCTCCAAGCCGCGGGAACCCACCAACTAGAGAAAGGTGCAGGGGAAAGAAGCCACCAGGTCACCACACCGGCACTGGGACTAAGGCCCCTTTCACACTTTCAGATGCATGCGCCGACAGAGCCATTGACTGTAATGGAGCACACTACGTTAGCGTGTGCTCTGTTTTGTACCATTTTTGCACATATACGTTTTCTGCAGATGGACACCCGAACGTAGTTGACTACGTTCGGGTGTACATCTGCAGAAAGCGTACAGTACAGATCAAAAGTTTGGACACAACTTCTCATTCAAAGAGTTTTCTTTATTTTCATGACTCTGAAAATTGTAGATTCACATTGAAGCCATCAAAACTATGAATTAACACATGTGTAATGAAATACTTACCAAAAAAATTTGAAACAACTGAAAATATGTCTTATATTCTAGGTTCTTCAAAGTAGCCACCTTTTGCTTCGATTACTGCTTTGCACACTCTTTGCATTCTCTTGATGAGCTTCAAGAGTAGTCACAGGAAATGGTCTTACAACAGTCTTGAAGCAGTTCCCAGAGATGGTTAGCACTTGTTGGCCCTTTTGCCTTCACTCTGCAGTCCAGCTCACCACAAACCATCTCGATTGAGTTGAGGTCTGGTGACTGTGGAGGCCAGGTCATCTGGCGTAGGACCCCATCACTCTCCTTCTTAGTCAAATAGCCCTTACACAGCCTGGAGGTGTGTTTGGGGTCATTGTCCTGAAAAATAAATGATGGTCCAACTAAACGCAAACCGAATGGAATAGCATGCCGCTGCAAGATGCTGTGGTAGCCATGCTGGTTCAGTATGCCTTCAGTTTTTAATAAATCTCCAACAGTGTCACCAGCAAAGTACCCCACAACATCACACCTCCTCCTCCATGCTTCACGGTGGGAACAAGGCATGTAGAGTCCATCCGTTCACCTTTTCTGCGTCGCACAAAGACATGGTGGTTGGATCCAAAGATCTCAAATTTGGACTCATCAGACCAAAGCACAGATTTCCACTGGTCCAGTCCTTGTGTTCTTTAGCCCAAACAAGTCTCTTCTGCTTGTTGCCTGTCCTTAGCAGTGGTTTCCTAGCAGCTATTTTACCATGAAGGCCTGCTTCACAAAGTCTCCTCTTAACAGTTGTTCTAGAGATGTGTCTGCTGCTAGAACTCTGTGTGGCATTGACCTGGTCTGATCTGAGCTGCTGTAAACCTGCGATTTCTGAGGCTGGTGACTCGGATAAACTTATCCTCCGCAGCAGAGGTGACTCTTGGTCTTCCTTTCCTGGGGCGGTCCTCATGTAAGCCAGTTTCTTTGTAGCGTGGACTGCAGAGTGAAGGCAAAAGGGCCAACAAGTGCTAACCATCTCTGGGAACTGCTTCAAGACTGTTGTAAGACCATTTCCTGTGACTACTCTTGAAGCTCATCAAGAGAATGCTAAGAGTGTGCAAAGCAGTAATCAAAGCAAAAGGTGGCTACTTTGAAGAACCTAGAATATAAGGCATATTTAGAGTTGTTTCATACTTTTTTGTTAAGCATTTCATGCACATGTGTTAATTCATAGTTTTGATGCCTTCAATGTGAACCTACAATTTTCAGTGTCATGAAAATAAAGAAAACTCTTTGAATGAGAAGGTGTGTCCTATCTTTTGGTCTGTACTGTATATGCAAGAAAATGGTACAAAACAGAGCTCCATTACAGTCAATGGTCCTGTCGGCGCATGAATCCGACACACACTTTGCGGGGTGGGGGAGGGGCGGTTCGGACTGATGCCCCGACGGGATCACTAAATGTAAGGCAAAACGCAGTGTGAAAATAGCCTAAGGGGACCAGTGGTGAGGACCAGCCTTCCTCGAGTAACCAGCTCTAACAACGCTGTAAGTAAAGAAACCAGTTACACTGCAATCCCTTGTGTTGCCTACCTTCTTTCCGCGCCTAACTCCATCACCTACCCCCTGGGGCCAGGCCCTACTTGCGGAGGTTCGCAACATCCAGGCTGCCCCCCTAACATCTGAACAGAGACTGTGCAGCAGCGGTTCCATCCCCATAACCGCAAGTGGCATCACGATACAAACTTTATAAATATTCCCCTGTACATAACCCCTTTCAAGCGACCCCCAGTGTCATGGAACCTGGCAACGGCCACCCAGTGAACTGTTCCTTTAAATATACGGCTTGGGACAGAGTACCCTATAGCCCTGGGGCGAGACAGCTTTCTGGCGTCACAAACAGAATTGGACTAGACCCATTAAAACCGGATGACGTGCGGGCGGAAGAGGGCAGTGACTTGAACCGGAAGTCCCCGAAGTGTTCCAGTCCCCGCGAGAGAGTGGTGAAAAAAAACAAGGCAACGGGAATGCAGCGGGGACTGCTCCGGTAGCGCCAGACGACGGGAACGCAGCTGGGCCTGCTCCGGTAGCATAAGTGGCACCGATCCTGCCAATCACCCTGCCGTATGTCCCAGGTGCGGCGTGGCTGCACCAGTATGATGGCAAACCGGACGCCTTACGGGTTCAAAAAGAAAATCTGCACCGTATTGGACATGTATAGTATGCAATGACTGGCAAGCAAAGAGTGTCTGTGGTGCTGGGACAGTTAACGGGTGCAGCAGAGCTGGAAGTAGAGACCTGGTGAGATGATGACCGGGGATCAGTGAACACCATCTCTGAAAAGTTAAAAATTGTTTTTGAGACCCGTACAGAGTCGGAGCTGAGAATGGGATTTTACAATTGCAAGCAGAGGTCACAGGACAGTATTAGAGACTATGCTCTAAGACTACAAGCAGCACTGCAGACCTTAAAACATGTAGACCCCATTAGTGATCCAGAAGGGAACAAGGTGATGATTGAACAGTTCCTACAGGGGTTGCAATCAGCGGAGGACCGCAAGCAGCTGCGCCTGTGGGCCCTGGAACACCTGAATATGGACTTTGTTGTTCTAAAGGACCGGGCTATAAAAGCCCTGCAATCCCCTGCGACTGCAGACTCGGCCTCTCAGTCCTGGCAAGCCAGTACCTCACCCTTGCGAGTGGAATCCTCTTCCTTAACTGTGGTAGAAGCTAAAAGACAGGCAGCGACCCCTGGTGCTACAAATGACTTGTGTTCCCAGGTGCAGCAGCTGAGCAAAGATGTGGTGATGATCCTGAAAGTGATGCAGCTCCAGCCAGAACCCAAGCTGGAGGAGAAGATCCAGCTAGCCGACTGCCCTGAGGACGTCCCATGGATGCGAGGGAGGAGGATCAATTTGTCCAGAGGAAGGAGCAGCGATCGCTATGATTCATCGGGACAACCCATCTGCCGTCTTTGAAACAAGGCCGGCCATTTTGCACGAGTGTGTCCTTTAAACCGGCCATCCCTGGGGTCAATAGCCAACCTGCAGGAATAAGACGACAAGGCCCATCTGACTGGCATGACCAGGATGTGGGAGGACGACCATTTCTGTCCATCACCCTGGACGGAATCCCCACCTCTGCGTTGTTGAACACCAGCTCACAGGTAACAACCCTCCCGTATGTACTCTATAAGAGATTCTGGTCAGATACTGAACTCACCCGTCAGGACTCGGGCCTCACCATTTATGCTGTAAATGGATAACCAGTGACTCCGATTGGGTTTAAGGAAGTAACTATAAAAGTGGGGAGGGTGTAGTTCAAAGGCCAAGGATTGATTGTAGTTGAAACTGAAGCCAATGATAAGAATCCACAGCTGATTTTAGGCACAAATGTGATTGAAAATTGTCTGGGGGAAGTGTTGTTCTTACTCCAACAGATTGCTGAAACTGCGGGTGCTCTCCAAAGAGAAATCAGAGCCCTCCTGCAGAGACAACAGGTAAACCTATCTGGTGGGGAAATTGGTAATGTATGGGTAATGGACTTCGGTCCCACTGTAATACCACCCAGAAGTGAGATATGGTGTTGGGCGGCTGTAGGCCTCAAGGGGCAAGATTACCAGGCAATGGTGGAGCCCATATACTCAGAAAATTGGTCTACCATCTTGACAGCCAGAGGGTTGGTTGATGTCCGCAAGGGAAGAGTTCCCATGTGAGTGTTAAATTGTGGGGAGGAGGAAACCAAATTGCCCAGGTACGCTACCATTGCTAAATTGTTCACTGTCACAGATGATTCTATCCAGGCAGTAGAATCCCTGATCCCACCAGAACAGGCAGAAGAAAACCGTCCCCAAGAACAACTAGAGGGTTGGTGTCAAGAACTGCATGTAGGTACAGATTCCACCACTTCACACCAGAAACACAGGGTCTACCGGGTAGTGCAGGAATTCGAACAAGTTTTCAGTAAGCATCCAATAGACTTTGGGAGGATAAAAGGGGTACATTATCAAATACCCACAGGAGATCACCCCGATATAAAAGACAGATACAAACCTATACTACCCACTCACTATCAATGTGCCAAGGAGATGTTGAGGAACATGAAGGAGGCTGGGGTCATTAGAGATAGCTGTAGCCCCTGGGCAGCTCCACTTTTTCTAGTCAAAAAGAAGGATGGCACCATGAGGATGTGTTTGGCCTATAGGCAGATCAATCAAATCACTCACAAGGATACTTATCCGCTACCCCGCATAGAGGCTGGCTGCAGTGAAGGCTGCTAACTACTTCTGTAACCTAGATCTCACCAATGGCTATTGGCAGGACTCGGTAGCCGAAGATGATCGAGAGAAAACTGCATGCGCAACACCCATGGGCCTGTGTGAGTTCAATAGTATGCCGTTTCGACTGTGTAACGTACCAGGAACGTTCCAAAGATTGATGGAATGCTGCCTGGGACACCGCAACTTCGAGACAGTACTGCTCTACTTGGATGATGTTATCGTGTACTAGAAGACCTACAAGGAACATCTTGAACATCTAGCTGAGGTATTTGAAGCATTATCAAAGTACGGAATGAATTTTGAAACCGTCCAAATGTCATCTGCTAAAACCCAAAGTTCAGCATCTCGGGCACGTGGTCAGCGCAGAAGGAATAGCACCAGACCCCAAAAAGATTACATCCATCAAGAACTGGCCAAGACCGACCACCGTCAAAGAGGTTCGTTAGTTCCTGGGCCTGGTAGGATACTAGAGGTTCATAAAGGGCTATACGAAGTTGGCAGCACCTTAGCAAGAACTCCTGGTAGGCCAGGCAAAGAAGGGCAAGACTTCTGGTCCTCCATTTGAATGGGGTGAAGGAGAAGAGAACTCCTTCAGACAGATGAAGTGGGCCCTGACAGGTGACGAGATCCTGGCGTATCCTGACCACAACCTACCCTTTGTGCTGTATACTGATGCCAGCAACGTGGGACTGGGAGCCGTGCTATCCCAAGTGCAGAACAGCAAAGAACAAGTAATTGCCTATGCCAGCAGGAAGCTCCGTCCTACTGAGAGGAACCCTGAAAACTACAGCTCCTTCAAGCTGGAGTTCCTGGCCCTGGTCTGGGCTATCTCCAAACAATTTAAATATTATCTGGCAGCCACGAAGTTCACGATCTTCATGGACAATAATCCCCTGACCCAACTGGATACGGTGAAGTTAGGTGCATTGGAGCAACGTTGAGTAGCTCAGCTAACAAACTATGATTTCACCATCAAGTATCGGGCTGGTCGCAAGAATGCCAACGCGGATGCATTATACAGGATACCTCACCTATCAGATGAGGGAGAAGACATAGATGAACTTGAGAAGATTGAGTTACCAGCTTTTCATCATCTCAGTGCTTCTCAGAACCAGCAGTCTTGTAACAAGCGCAAGGAGGCTGCATTGAACCCACTACCTCACCATGGATGGAAACAAACACAGGACAGTGATCCTGCGGTTAGACTGGTCAAAGAACTGTTAACCCAACCAGGTTCATGCCTAAGTCCTGATACTCCCCTGGAAGCTCAGCATCTATGGAAGGAGAGGAGCAAGCTGTACATCCATCAAGGTAAACTGTGCAGAAGCGTTACCAACCCTAAAACCGATGAAAGGGTCTGTCAAGTGGTGATACCCAAAACCACATCCAGATAGTGATGGAAGTGTACCACGATCAAGCAGGGCACTTTGGATGGAAGAAGTTAGAGGCGTTGCTGCGTGATCAGTTCTACTGGATTGGAATGAGAACCACCATCGAGAAATGGTGTAGAGACTTTGGTCATTGAGGAAGAAAGATTGCAACAGCCAAAGAGCACTGCTGCGACCCATTGTCAACAAGCAGCCCTTAGAGATTGTAGCCCTGGACCATGTGAAGTTAACACCTAGTCGGACAGGCTATACATATGCTCTAACCATGGTGGATCATTACTCCAGATTCTTAGCGGTCGTACCAGTGAAGGACTTGATAGCAAAGCCTGCAGCAAAAACCTTTCAGGCTTATTTCTGTAGACCTCACGGATACCCAGAACAGGTATTGACAGATCAAGGTCCAGCATTTGAAGCTGAAATATTTTAAGAGTTCTGTAACCTTTATAGCTGTAAAAAGATCTGCATTACACCTTACCATCCACAAACTAATGGTATATGTGAGAAAATTAATCATCTGGTCATCAATTTGTTGAAAACTTTACCACTAGAAGAAATGAACATGTGGCCGGAGAAGCTACCTGACTTAGTGGACATGTACAATAACATTCCTGTGAGTTCCACAAACTGCACACCAGCGTACCTGATGAGAGTAAGTCCTGGAAGATTTCCAGTAGATCTTGAAATGGGAGTTGTTATTCCAGAAATCGACTCGTCAGATGCTGACTGGGACTCTAAGGGGCACTTTGCACACAACGACATCGCAAGCCGATGCTTGCGATGCCAAGCGTGATAGTCCCCGCCCCCGTCGCAGGTGCGATATCATGTGATTGCTGCCGTAGCGAACATTATCGCTACGGCAGCTTCACATGCACTCACCCGCCCTGCGACGTCGCACTGGCCGGCGAACCGCCTCCTTCCTAAGGGGCGGGTGGTGCGGCGTAACTGCGACGTCACACGGCAGGCGACCAATAGGAGCGGAGGGGCGGAGATGAGCGGGACGTAAACATCCCGCCCACCTCCTTCCTTCTCATTGCAGCCGGGACGCAGGTAAGGTGATGTTCCTCGCTCATGCGGCTTCATACACAGCAATGTGTGCTGCCGCAGGAATGAGGAACAACATCGTACCTGTCACTGCAACGTAATTATGGATTTCCCAGACACTACACCGATGATACGATTACGATGATTTTGCGCTCGTTAATCGTATCATCTAGGATTTACACACTACGATGTCGAGTGCAATGCCGGATGTGCGTCACTTTCGATTTGACCCCTCCGACATCGCACGTGCAATGTCGTAGTGTGCAAAGTGCCCCTTTAAGTGCCAAGTGCAATACAAAAGAATACAAGAGTGTGTCGAAAGAAGCTTGAATCAAAGTCGGGAAAAACAGGAGAAGGATTACAACAAAAACGCACAAGCTGTTTCCTTAACACCTGGAGAAATAATTCTAAAGAGAAAGAGGAAAGTTCATAAACTTGATGATCAGTGGGAAGTAGAACCCTACACAGTGCTACCCTCCAATTCTGATAACAAGAAAACTTCCTTAATCAGCAAAGATAAAGGAAAAACTTCATCAACAGTCTCAAGGGATCATTTGAAGAAATGCAGAGAACCATTAAAACTAAAAGGAGAAGTACCCTGTACACCTCAAGTACCAGAGAAAAAAGAGAAGGTGAAACATACAATACTTGGAGACTTTCCTGAGAATTGGCCTCAGTACAATGGAGCCATAATAGTGCCAGTAATTACTTTATCACAACCAGTGGAAGAACCAGTACAAGTCCCAGAAGAGTCTACAAACAGTGAAGCTGTCAGTTCACCAAGAAGACTAAGGCGGGCTTTGCACGTTGCGACATCGCAAGCCAATGCTGCGATGTCGCACGCGATAGTCCCCGCCCCCGTCGCAGGTACAATTTCTTGTGAAAGCTGGGGTAGCGAAAATTATCGCTACGCCAGCTTCACATGCACTCACCTGCCCTGCGACCGTCGCTCTGGCCGGCGACCCGCCTCCTTATTAAGGGGGCGGGTCGTGCGGCGTCACTGCGACGTCACATGGCAGGCGGCCAACCGGAGCGGAGATCAGTGGGATGTAAACATCCCGCCCACCTCCTTCCTTCCGCATATTTTACGGAAGCCGCGGTGACGCCGGTAGGAGATGTTCCTCGCTCCTGCGGCTTCACACACAGCGATGTGTGCTGCCGCAGGAGCGAGGAACAACATCGGACCGTCGCGTCAGCGTAATTATGGATTACGCCGACGCTGCACCGATGATACGATTACGATGCTTTTGCGCTCGTTAATCATATCATCGAGTCTTTACACACTACGATGTCGCATGCGATGCCGGAAGTACGTCATTTTCAATTTGACCCCACCGACATCGCACCTGCGATGTCGTAGTGTGCAAAGCCCGCCTAAGAAGTCACAAACAATTACCTAGTCTACCTACAAGCACTAGGGAGACACCTGCATTAGACACCAGAACACAACAGGGATCAGCTGAGACACTAGAGTTACGCAGATTTAGTCGTAGTAACTTCGGTCCGCCCCCACTCAGATACAGAGAATAGGTGTCCACAGAAAAATATGTAAGACAGTGTCCTTATGTGAATAGAGTTATAAACTGTAAATGTTGATTTTGCCTTTAACCTGATTTTCATAACGTTTGATAAATATGGACCAGAACTGCAGGACTGGTAGCAGTAAAAACCTTTGATTGTAAATAATTGCACCAGTTGTGCCTACTACCAGAGTTCAACCTTACAAAAGGGACTCTCATTGACACCACCAGCCAGGAGAGGAAAAGGTCGCAGGAAGGGTCTTCGGCAGAGGCGGTCAAGACCCTGTCACCATGGAAACCGATGACATGCCTCCTAGGGGTTTTGGGACCAGGACATTTGGGTGGTGGGTGATGGGAAGGGTGCTCATGTTTAGTAACATTTAAGAAAATGCCTCCCCCGCGTGGGAAGAGAGTTTGATGGTGGAAACTAAATGTGAATAAAAGTGTTAACCTATGTCACTTTTGCAGCCCAAGGACGTGCTGGAATAACCAAGGGGGAATGTAGCGCCCCTGAACCCATCAGGAGCTACAAGGTACTGCATCCTGTCAAAGAAGCAGGGCCTACTCCAAGGAACCCAGAAGACCAGTGCCGGTAACACCAAAACACATATATAATCCCTGTTTTTTCCCCTTCCCAAGGACTGGTGACAGACTAGAGTTGGACCCAATGGATGGCCACCCAGAGGTGGAGCCGATCCAGTCCACTAGATGACAACCAGGGAGGAGGGGTCGGACAGTCGCTAAGTGGAAGTGAGAGGAGACGGATGTACCGTGCTGACGGGGAGTGTGTAACAGTGACCTGACAGGCACAGGCGTGTGATTGCCGAAAGAGTACGGTGGAGTACTCTCGGAACTATTCCACCGACGGGGTACAGAGCCCTAAGTCAGGCAAACGCTCCAGGCAGACCTGATAAAATCTGCATAGTTAGGGGACCATCCAGGACCTCACTGACCGTACAGTCCAAGGGCACCAGCAGTGACGGGAGAAACAGGGATCGGAACCAAACACTGACCACCCTACAGGGTTCAATCTGCCCGCCGTACGGACTAAAAGACTGAGAGACTACCAGGAGGTGACCCCCAGACGCTCCAAGTCACGAGTACCCACCAAATAGAGAAAGGTGCAAAGGAAAGAAGCCACCAGGTCACCACACCAGCACTGGCACTAAGGGGACCAGTGGTGAGGACCAGCCTTCTTTGGGTAACCAGCTATAACAATGCTGTGAGTAAAGAAACCAGTTACACTGCAATCCCTTATGTGGCCTACCTTCTTTCCGCGCCTAACTCCATCACCTACCCACTGGGGCCAGGCCCCTACTTGCAGGAGGGGGCGGAGCCTCCTGTATCATAGCGCCGGGATCAACTGCTCTGAAGAGGAACTGATAGTGGCGCTGTCCTGCACAAAGGGGAGGATTAGGTAGGGGAACCATGTACTAGAGGAGGAGGCTGTATATAGATGAGAGGAGCTATGTACTAGAGGAGGAGACTGTATATAGATGAGAGAAGCCATGTTCTAGAGGATGAGGCTGTATAGAGATGAGAGGAGCCATGTACTGCAGGATGGGGCTGACAGGAGTGATGTACTGTAGTAAGTAGCTGTATATAACGGGATAAGAGAGGAGATGTACCGTGCAAAGCATGACCGCAGAACCAAAATCACCAAAAGGAGACTTATTCTGAGACACTGCACCCATAATATAGTTTATTGGAGCATACAATTTATATATTTTATGTTTTTCGTACAAGGCTGTATAACACAAGACGTGGCCCCATTACATCTTCAGGGTCTCGCCCGGAATTCTAAAAATTCAGAGTTTTTATTTACTTTAACATCTGTCACTCAACTTTCCCAGAATCCTTAGTGGCTGATCCTCCGGCTCTAGAGCTGTGAATTCAGGGAAACCATTGATCGCACATTTACTTTTTATAGCACTAAGTCCTCTGATTTGTAACTAGACAAAAAAACTGAACACTGACATCTGTGCGCCGCAGTCATGAATGGTTCAGATGATGATGACGGCCGGGGCCCAAATGCAATGTTCATGTCTGTTCTCATTGTAGTGACATCAGAGGTTTATGGCATCATGAAATATGTAAATTCCATCCAACATCAGAGAATATGCAAATTGCATCTGACCACACCCAATAACTAATAAAGGTGCCCCGCCCACTTGCCTATGTCATCACTTTGGGATGTCGCAATGATCAAAGGCTGTAAACAAACCGCTCCTGGGAGCTTTACAGCTATTTGCACTTTTTTCCTATAGAGGCAGGACGATAGGGTCGAACTATGGCAGCCAGAAAGACGTAAGTGGAGCTCTTGGAATATAAACCTGGAGCCCTGAAACAATAATACTTTCTTATATAGGACAAAGGACAAGAACGAGCCTTTGGATTCTAAACCGTGGAGCCCTGCACCCTTATTATTTATTATTATTTATTTATAGAGCACCATGTATTCCATGGTGCTGTACATGAGAAGGGGGTTACATACAGAATACATATACAAGTTTCAATAGAGAGATTAGTACAGAGGGAAGAGGGCCCTGCCCTTGCGGGCTTACATTCTAAAGGATTTTGGGGAGGAAACAGTAGGTGGGGTGCAGGTTGGGCGGCAGCTCCGCACAGTGGTGGGGAGGCAGCTCCGCACGGTGGTGGGGCGGCAGCTCCGCACGGTGGTGGGGCAGTGGGGTCATTGAAGGTTATAGGCATTTCTGAACAGATGAGTTTTCAAGTTCCGTTTGAAGATTGCAAGTGTGCACCCTTATTGCCTTTTTGGAGAGAAACAGGATAAGAATGCTACATTTTCATCAGAATGAAAAAAGAGCCGATGGAGGACGACCCAGGACCATGATGTGAACCTGGTGACGTATGTGGAGACACGGGGCTCAGTGGGTGCTCTCGTTCTCTGGCCCAGCCGCCTTTAGAAAGACAGCGTGGCTCAGGGCTCATCCCAACTGAACACACGACCTCCTTAACCATGGGCGGAACACTACTCAGACAACACAGGGTGAGGGAACCACAATAATTAGACTTTATTGGATCCCCAAAATATTAACGGCACATAACACTTAACCAGCAAAACACACAAATGTAACAGGCAACAGAGTCTCACCCTTCCGCTGGCTCACCAGAGATTTAGAATGTCCATGCCTCAGATGTTCCAGGGCTAATTATTCCAATCCAGCAGCACCCCGCATTCGGCGGGCACCCACCGTGACTGGAATAACGCCAGATTTAGGAAGCTGGCTGAGGTCTTCAAAGTCTGTACCAGGTGACCGATTTGTCCCAACCTGGGTTTCCTCCTTAAGTAGTCTCTGGTATGATGATATAATCCTTGCAGCTGGAGTCAAAATCCCTAGACTGTGGATATGATCCCCATTTGGAACTGAAGTCCCTAGATTGAAGCCACAAGGTATCCTGATCCTCTAGCCAGCTCCTAAGAGCTTAGACTGGATCATGCACATCCATCAACAACAACCTGGTGACTTAAAGAAATCCCTTTTATAGCCACAGCCTTCCACTTGGATACACTGCGGCCTCATCGGATTGGTTGGACAAGATTGCTTCTCCCATTGGATGAATTTCAAGCTGCATGGATAATATTCATTTAAATGATGTGCATAGAAAGACTGAAGATATCTACATGAAGTCTGCAAGTCACAGACTCGACAATGGCTACTAAGGTAATTTACATTAGATTAGCAATACACACCTACATTACAATGATTGCTCCAAAGGGTCTGGTCCCAAACAATAGTTTAGCAAACATGAGTTAACACAAAAGAACAATACGTCTGGCTGAATGTTAAGAAACTTTAACCCATGAGAGTCCATGTCGTCACAACATATACCACTCCCCTGCTCTGTATCTGCTAATGTCATGTAACCCTTTGGTGGCGTTTAATCAAGGCTGGTGTTTTTCTATACCAACCTTCATGAAGCGCCTGTTGGAGTAAGTTGCACCAAATTAATTTCCTCTTAATGAATTTGACTCATCTTTTAAAGGGAATCTGTCAGGAGGTTTTTGCCACCTAATCTGCATAACGTAGGGGCAGAGATGCTGATTCCAGTGATGTATCAATTACTGGGCTACTTAGTGTAGTTTTGTTAAACTCACTATGTAATCAGCAGGAGATTATCATTACAGGAGTACTTGGTGTGCTACCGGGTAGTCCAGCATATTCATGAGCTCTGTATAACTGCTAGATCTGCAGCAGAGAAAACATTGATTTTATCAAAATTACAGCAAACAGCTCAGTAAGTGACACATCGCTGGAATCAGGGTCTCTTGTGACTTCTCCCTGTATCTGCAGCTCGTTGGGAGACTCATGTACAGGGTGCAGTGTAAAATATGCAAAACAATTAGTGAATTTTTTTTATGAGCTTTCTGGTTTCACAGTCCTGTGAAAAATCTATGTCAAATTTTTTTTTTTTTTTTTTCAGATTTTAATTCAGTTTTGTTAAAGGGTTTTCCAGGCTTGAGGTAAAAGTCTGCAGTTGCTCTAGGTGTCAGCACCTGAACACATTTATGCAAGTCACATGGTGGCATAAAGCCCACATGCATATACATACATAAAAATTAAATAAATACACATGACTCCAGAAATAGATTGGCAACGGCCATGTTGTTTTATTAATGGTTACGTTAAAATACATAAATTAGAATAAATTAGATAAACTTTCCATCAAATAGATAATCCACAAAATACCAAAAAATACTCCTAAAGTCATCACATAAAAGTACCAAAAATCCACCCAACAAAAGTAGGGTGATTTTTCTTCCCACCCGGCCTAAGCATCAAAGATACGCAGGCCCCCCAAAACAACACAGCCATTGCTCAATTTCATTCTGAATCCCAACATTGTAAATGTCAAGACCTACAGCTGATAGGTGTACCCCATCCTTCCTATACACACCTTGAATATAACCCTCAAGATCTACAGTAGTATTTCAGGCACAAAGAACAATGAGCTTCACATGTTTGGATTAATTATCTCTTTTTCCAGCCTTTTCTGACTAATTAAGACCCTCCCCAAACTTGTGAACAGCACTCATACATGGTCAACATGGGAAAGACAAAGGAGCATTCCAAGGCCATCAGAGACAAGATCGTGGAGGGTCACAAGGCTGGCAAGGGGTACAAAACCATTTCCAAGGAGTTGGGCCTACCTGTCTCCACTGTTGGGAGCATCATCCGGAAGTGGAAGGCTTATGGAACTACTGTTAGCCTTCCATGGCCTGGACAGCTTTGAAAGTTTCCTCCCGTGCCGAGGCCAGGCTTGTCCGAAGAGTCAAGGCTAACCGAAGGACAACAAGGAAGGAGCTCCGGGAAGATCTCATGGGAGTGGGGACATTGGTTTCAGTCAATACCATAAGTAACGTACTCCACCGCAATGGTCTCCGTTCCAGACGAGCCCGTAAGGTACCTTTACTTTCAAAGCGTCATGTCAAGGCTCGTCTACAGTTTGCTCATGATCACTTGGAGGACTCTGAGACAGACTGGTTCAAGGTTCTCTGGTCTGATGAGACCAAGATCGAGATCTTTGGTGCCAACCACACACGTGACGTTTGGAGACTGGATGGCACTGCATACGACCCCAAGAATACCATCCCTACAGTCAAGCATGGTGGTGGCAGCATCATGCTGTGGGGCTGTTTCTCAGCCAAGGGGCCTGGCCATCTGGTCCGCATCCATGGGAAGATGGATAGCACGGCCTACCTGGAGATTTTGGCCAAGAACCTCCGCTCCTCCATCAAGGATCTTAAGATGGGTCGTCATTTCATCTTCCAACAAGACAACGACCCAAAGCACACAGCCAAGAAAACCAAGGGCTGGTTCAAGAGGGAAAAAATCAAGGTGTTGCAGTGGCCTAGTCAGTCTCCTGACCTTAACCCAATTGAAAACTTGTGGAAGGAGCGCAAGATTAAAGTCCACATGAGACACCCAAAGAACCTAGATAACTTGGAGAAGATCTGCATGGAGGAGTGGGCCAAGATAACTCCAGAGACCTGTGCCGGCCTGATCAGGTCTTATAAAAGACGATTATTAGCTGTAATTGCAAACAAGGGTTATTCCACAAAATATTAAACCGAGGGGTTGAATAATAATTGACCCACACTTTTATGTTGAAAATTTATTAAAATTTAACTGAGCAACATAACTTGTTGGTTTGTAAGATTTATGCATCTGTTAATAAATCCTACTCTTGTTTGAAGTTTGCAGGCTCTAACTTATTTGCATCTTATCAAACCTGCTAAATCTGCAGGGGGTTGAATACTACTTGTAGGCACTGTATATGTCTGTATGAAAATCCACCCATTTTATGCAGACATTTACTCATGGACCTATTGACTCTTTTTCAGATTTTTTCCATAAAAACCAGCTTCTCACTGTTCCAAATAAGCCGTGGGATAATTTCCGAAAAAATTAACGAAGAACCCGGAAAAAGGATTTTAATTAAAGAAAATTCCCTTCTTAATTGACCTAGAAAATCTAACGTTTTAATTCTACCTAGATCATTACCCCCTATGTGAAAAATCAGTAAATCAGGATGGGGGTACTGACCTATGAACTTCTTTAAACTAGAGACCATATTTTCAAGTTTTAACACCCTAATACCAATCCAAATTAAATGAAAGGTTCTCCAAGTAGTTTCTACCAGAAGCTCTGATCTGGGCCCAATGGATGAACGAGTGACCGAACAGCCAGACGACCAAAGGACCTGAAATAATTAGAGAGAAAATAAATCAATCACAACAGGTTAGGACGGATATATAATTTATACCTGTTGGAAGTCCATCTCCCAATACTGCAAATCTTTTTGACTCCTAAACCCACACTAGCAGCCTCTGTTGCAGCACCGAATCTGAACGAATGGGATGAATGAATGGCCCTTATAGTCCAGCTTCAGTTTCAAAAACTGAAGAAAACTGAAACCGAGACACCGAGACACCACCCCTATGCAAAAATAAAACCCCTGGCAAATCAGGACGAATAAAAATCCAATGAGATAAATTTTCAACTGGACAAACAGAGCAACCTGGTATGGCTTTCAACTTCATAGAAACCCCTTTACTGAGCTGGTCCGTTTTTGACTTTTTAATAAAAATAAAAACAAACGGTCTTTTTATAACCATATTTTCCCTTAATAAACCAGATGTGCTATTCTTATTACTTGCTACCACCTCCCCGACTCTAAGGGCCGCAAAAAAGGAAACTATAAAAATAGCTCTGAACAACGCAAGTTCAAAATAATCCCAACACACCTCGCTAAGTATCCCCCATAATCTTCCTAACAAATCAAACGAGATAGGATGCCTCTTATCTGGCGAAAAAGATACCTTCCTCAATCAATTTAAAATCTGGCTAACTGCAAACCTTTTTAACGACTCCCTACCATTCAACTTTAAAAAGAACGAAATTCCAGATAACGATTTGTGGATAGACGAATAACCGTAACCACAAGAGGCATAAAAATTAATGAAAGATAAAACAGCCTGTACATCCACTGAAAAAAACTCCAACCCATTACTACTACAGAACTGCATCCATTTTAACCACGCAGCAGAATAAAACCTCCACGTAGCTTCAGCTAAAGGATTTTTAATATAAAATGGAATTAACTCCAAATTACCCCCCCATAAATGGGACGGGCAAAGTGTTGCCTGCAAATCTGCTCCCGGCGGTAGACACGTCCGAAATTCCTCCAATCTCCAAAAAGATAGATGATCGACAGCAGGGTTAGAGTTTGTCAAAGAAAAACACGTCGTCAGCCAAATGTTATATTTAAGGCATAGCGACACTAACTTTCTCAGCAAACTACTCAAGATTGGACACTTTGAAGAAAAACAATTGTCAGAAGACAAAAGAATACGCTTATTGGCTAGCCATTCACTCCAAACAAACACGGCTACAAAAACCAAAAAGAGTTCCAGAACAACTTTTCTACCAAGCACCCCTTTTTCACATCATTCTGCAGGCCAGCTACCGCCACACCAGTGCGAACGAAAAACAATACCATAACCAACCCCACTAGCTACACTAAAAAACAAAGATAACTCACTCGAAGAAACAAACTCACTCTGAAGATAACTAAAACCATTGAAAGACTCTAAAAACTCCAACCAAAACCGCAAATCAGCCTTCACTTCTTTTGAGACCCTAATGTGCGAATTCGCCGCCCTCACCCCTTTCGTAGCATCATACAGCCGCCTAGAAAAAACCCTGCCTATCGGCATGATCCTCAAGGCGAAATTCAAGCTACCTAACAGAGATTGAAACTCTCGTAAGGTAGCTTTCTCTCTGCCCAGCAAACTGACAATTACACCCCTCAATTTGATAATCTCTATCCTGAGGAAGACTCAACTCCATCTTACCTGAATCTAGAACAATTCCCAAAAACTCCAACCTGGTACATGGAAAAACCGTTTTATCATTCGCCAACGGAACACCAAAAAATTCCATAATGAGAATGAAATTGAATAAAACTCCCTGACAGCCCATTCCCTACAAACAAAAAATCATCGAGATAATGTAAAACGCCACCATCCTCAAAAGATTCCTGAACTACCCAATGCAAGAAAGTGGAAAAAGATTCAAAATAAAAACAAGAAAGAGAAAAACCCATGGGTAAACATTTGTCAAAATAAAACCCAGAATCAAAATAAAAACCCAAAGAATTAAAACCAGAAGGAAAAATAGGAAGTAATCGAAAAGCGGATTTTATGTCAGCCTTAGCCAGTAATGCACCAGTACCAAACTTCCTTAACAAATCCACTGCTACATCAAATGATGCATAGCTGACTGAAGCTGAACCAGAATCAATTTCATCATCCAATGAACTACCCTTAAGCCCACTATACACGCTTCAATATATCTCAGAATCCGTCGTTGGGGTCAAGCTGTAAGTGACGCACATCCGGCATCGTTTGTGAGGTATCTGCGTGTGACATCTACGTGCGATCAGGATTGAACGCAAAACCGTTGATCGCAAACACATCGTATCTTTGTCTAGAATTGAGCGTTTTGTTGCACGAACCTAGTCAATTGTAACGTGTGACATCCCTCATACGATTTTGGTGTCTGATGCTATGTGTGCAGGTGTGCGCTCTGCACCGCAGCTTAAAAAAGGTCCGCTTCAGAGTGCAGCTGAAAAGCTGCATTCTGAAGCGCCTCACAATATCTGTCATTCAGTAATCTCTGTCAGTCGGTCACTATCTCTGTCCCTCACTCTCTGTCCATGTCAGTCTATCCCTCCCCCCCCCCTCTCTCATACTCACTGATCCCCGATCCCCGGCACGGCGCTGCACAGCATTCACACTGCTCCGGCGGCTTTTACTATTTTGAAAAAGCCGGCCGCCAATTAAACAATCTCGTATTCCCTGCTTTCCCCGCCCACCGGCGCCTATGATTGGTTACAGTGAGATACGCCCCCACGCTGAGTGACAGGTGTCACACTGCACCCAATCACAGCAGCCGGTGGGCGTGTCTATACTGTGCAGTGAAATAAATAATTAAATAATTAAAAAAAACGGCGTGCGGTCCCCCCCAATTTTAAAACCAGCCAGATAAAGCCATACGGCTGAAGGCTGGTATTCTCAGGATGGGGGGCTCCACGTTATGGGGAGCCCCCCAGCCTAACAATATCAGCCAACAGCCGCCCAGAATTGCCGCATACATTAGATGCGACAGTTCTGGGACTGTACCCGGCTCTTCCCGATTTACCCTGGTGCGTTGGCAAATCGGGGTAATAAGGAGTTATTGGCAGCCCATAGCTGCCAACTAAATCCTAGATTAATCATGTCAGGCGTCTATGAGATACCTTCCATGATTAATCTGTAAATTACAGTAAATAAACACACACACCCGAAAAAATCCTTTATTAGAAATAAAAAACACAAAACATATACCCTGGTTAACCACTTTAATCAGCCCAAAAAAGCCCTCCATGTCCGGCGGAATCCAGGATGGTCCAGCGTCGCATCCAGCTCTGCTGCATGGAAGTGACAGGAGCTGCAGAAGACACCGCCGCTCCTGTCACCTCCACGTGGCAAATGAAGACAGCCACGCGATCAGCTGAGCTGTCACTGAGGTTAATCGCGGCCACCGCTGGATCCAGTGACAGCGAGTAACCTCAGTGACAGCTCAGCTGATCGCGCGGCTGTCTTCAGTTGCTGTGTGGAGGTGACAGGAGCGGCTGTGTCTGCTGCAGCTCCGGTCACCTCCATGCAGCAGAGCTGGAAGCGACGCTGGATCATCCTGGATTACGCCGGACATGGAGGGCTTTTTTGGGCTGATTAAAGTGGTGAACCAGGGTATATGTTTGTGTTTTTTATTTCTAATAAAGGATTTTTTCGGGTGTGTGTGTTTATGTACTGTAATTTACAGATTAATCATGGAAGGTATCTCATAGACGCCTGACATGATTAATCTAGGACTTATTGGCAGCTTTGGGCTGCCAATAACTCCTTATTACCCCGATTTGCCAACGCACCAGGGCAAATCGGGAAGAGCCGGGTACAGTCCCAGAACTGTCGCATCTAATGTATGCGGCAATTCTGGGCGGCTGTTGGCTGATATTGTTAGGCTGGGGGGCTCCCCATAACGTGGAGCTCCCCATCCTGAGAATACCAGCCTTCAGCCGTATGGCTTTATCTGGCTGGTTTTAAAATTGGGGGGACCGCACACCGTTTTTTTTCATTATTTAATTATTTATTTCACTGCACAGTATAGACACGCCCACTGGCTGCTGTGATTGGGTGCAGTGTGACACCTGTCACTCAGCGTGGGGGCGTGTCTCACTGTAACCAATCATAGGCGCCGGTGGGCGGGGAAAGCAGGGAATACGAGATTGTTTAATGGGCGGCCGGCTTTTTCAAAATAGTAAAAGCCGCCGGAGCAGTGTGAATGCCGTGCAGCGCCGGGGATCGGGGATCGGTGAGTATGAGAGAGGGCTGCTCAATTCAGTTACTCAGGAGTTTAGCGGTCACCGGTGAGCCCTTCACAGGTGACCGCTAATCAGGACGCGACACAGATAGAGCCGCAGCATGACCATGAAGTCGGGTGAGGTTCACCCGAGTTCATTCTGACAGTGCGGCTCTGTCTGTGTCTGCTGTCATCTGCCATTCAGCTCTGCTACATGGCTGTCTGTGTCTGCTGTCAGCGGCCATGTAGCAGAGCTAAATGGCAGATGACATAGTAAAAACGCATCCCTACACATTACACACGCTTGGCAAGTCAATAAATAAAAAAAAAAAAGGGTGCCCAATGCATACGTCACAGAACACATGATCTAAAGGATCGCACACAAACACAAAATTGATCAATTTAACATAGACTACTAACGCTCGTGTGACAGCAAATGAACAACCTACGTGCAATCTCATAAGATCCCGTATGCAACCTGGGCGTGTCACATCGCAAATGCGATTGTACAACTAATTGCAACGTGTAAAGCAGGCTTTAGGGTAGGACAAATGATGTATTACCCTGAATGAATTCGGTTCCTTTTTAGGAACAACCCCTAACGGGGAGATTCTAAAATCATTAAAAGGGGGGAACTCAAATGGACCCGCTACTCTACTTAACCCCTTCTCTTTATCAATATGCAACCTGACAGCATCAAGCTGCACATTGATAGATTTTAGATTTTTTGCTAACCTACATACAACCCTCACCTTTAACCCCTTCACGACCATGGACGGATCTTTCCGTAATGGTGCCCTGGGCCTTAACGACCAAGGACGGATCTTTCCGTCATGGCGTAATCGCGGCACCGGAGCCTCCGGTAACTGCGTAAAGTTAACATAAACCGCAGATTCGAGGAGGAGGGGACCTGTACCTGACCTTTGGAGGGGTGGTACTTCCTCCCTGGACCTACGGAGGCTGTGATTGGCTGACGAACGCCGCTCAACCAATCACAGCCACTGTAATGTTCCAGCCATTTAAAATGACTGAAACATTGAAATCCAGCCCTGACCAGTGCAGCTGTAGCACTGGCCATTGGCTGGAGCTGGGTGACCTCACTGGATCACCCTCCCCCAGTTCCAGCAGCTCTGATTGGAGAGATCGGCCATGTGACCGATCTCTCCAACCACCATGGACCTGTTGCCGGTGACCGCCCCCGTCACCGTCACTTGTCGTCCCTGCAGCACACCAGCACAGTGAGTGTATACTGTGCAATGGCAGGGCGACAAGCTCCGGTCCCATGCTGTTATGTGGCCGGAGCATGGGACCCGGAAGTTGCCGTGCTGCCATTGCACTGTATGAAACCAGCGAAAAGCCTCCCGATCCGCCGCCACCGCTGCCCTCCGCGATCTGCCACCTGTCTCCTCGATCTACTGCCCGCACCCCCACCCCTCCTGATCTGCTGCCCGCACCCTCACCCCCACACCTCCCAATCTGCCACCGCTGCCCTCCGCGATCTGCCACCTGTCTTCCCGATCTGCTGCCCGCACCCCCACCCCTCATGATCTGCTGCCCGCACCCCCCCCACCTCCAGATCCGCAGCTGCCCTCCGCGATCTGCCACCTGTCTCCCCGATCTGCTGCCCGCACCCCCACCCCTCCCGATCCGCCGTTGCCCTCTTCCGTCTGCCACAGTGTCACCGCTCTCCCCGATCTGCTGCCCGGTCCCTCCCCCTCGTGATCGGCTGCCCGCCCCCTCTCCTCCGTTATGCGCTGCGCGCCCCCTCTCCTCCATTATGCGCTGCGCGCCCCCTCTCCTCCGTTATGCGCTGCCCGCCGCTTCCCCTCGTGATCGTCTGGCGCCCCCTCCCCTCCGTGATGTGCTGCCCACCCCCCCACCTCTCACCCCCGTGATCGGCTACCCGCCCCCTCCCCTGTCACCCCCGTGATGTGTGCTCCCTCCCCTGTCACCCACGTGATGTGTGCTCCCTCCCCTGTCACCCCCGTGATGTGTGCTCCCTCCCCTGTCACCCCCGTGATCTGTGCTCCCTCCCCTATCACCCCCGTGATCTGTGCTCCCTCCCCTGTCACCCCCGTGATGTGTGCTCCCTTACCTGTCACCCCCGTGATCTGTGCTCCCTCACCTGTCACCCCGTGAACTGCTGTCCACTCTCCTGCCACCTCTCACCCCTGTGATCTGTGCTCCCTCACCTCTCACCCCCGTAATCTGTGCTCCCTGACCGCCATGATCTGTGCTCTGCTCACCTGTCTCCCCCGTGATCTGTGCTGTGCTCCCTATCCCACCTCTCACCCTCCCCGATCTGCTGCCTCCTTCATCTCCTGTGATCCTGCTGCCTAGATCCATCCTGTAAGGTAACTATCCCCAATCTCACCTCCCACTCCCCTTCCCTTCCATCCCCCTCCATCCCCCCTTCACCCCATTTTCTGCCGCTCCTGCATCCACTGCGCTCTCTCCCATCCGCCCCCACCCTATACCAGCCGCCTCCACCCTATCCCAGCCGCCTCCGTCTCACAATCACAGATGCTCCCTTTATATGCCGCTGCCCCCCCATCTGCCGCCCTCCATCTGCCGCTGTTCTGATCCATCCTGTAAGTATTGTTCGTGGCTCTTTTCTAACTATCCCCAATCGCATCTCCCACTCCCTCTCCCCCCGCCTCCTCCCCCACCTGCTTGCCGCCAAGTGCTGATCAGCTACGTGATTGGCTGATCAGGTGCGTAATTGTTGCTCTAGTTTTTGCTTTTTTTTGTGCACCCCAAATAAAAAAAACAAAAAAAAACTTGAACAATTAGGTACCCGATCAGCAAGCGTCCTGCAGTCGTACTTGACTTTGGACAGGACTTCTTTTTTCCATCCCACCTAGTCCCCCCCTTTTTTGCAGATCATTTGTGCGTGCGCCCTGTTTTTTTTTCTATGCCATGGGGGGTCTAGTTTCCAAAATGGGGTCACATGTGGGGGAGCTCCACTGTTTCGGCACCTCAGAGGGTCTCCAAACACAACATGGAATACGCTAATTATCCCAGACAATTTTGCGTTTGAAAAGTCAAATGACGCTTTTTGCATTCCGAGCCCTGCTGTGCGCCCAAACATTTGATTTCCACCACATATGAGGTATCTGTGTACTCAAGAGAAATTGCACCATACATTTTATGGTGCAATTTTTCCTGATACCCTTGTGAAAAAAAAAGCTACCTGGTTGAAGTAACAATTTTGTGGTAAAAAATATTTTTTTTATTTTCACGGCTCAACACTATTAACTTTTGTGAAGCCCCCAGAGGATCAAAGTGCTCAATAAACATCTAGATAAATTCCATGAGGGGTCTAGTTTCCAAAATGGGGTCACATGTGGGGGAGCTCCACTGTTTCGGCACCTCATGGGCTCTCCAAACGCAACATGGTGCGGCTAACGATTCCAGCTAATTTTCTGTTCAAAAAGTAAAATGATGCTCCTTCCCTTCCGAGTCCTGCCGTGCGCCCAAACAGTGTTTTTTCGCCACATATGAGGTATCTGCGTGCTCAGAAGAAATTGCCAACAAATTTTGTGGGTTCATTTAATCCTGCTACCCTTGTAAATATGCAATATTTGAGGCTAAATTAACATTTTTGTTGCAAAAAGTAAAATGTTTTTTTTTTCCTTCCACATTGCTTTAGTTACTGTGAAGCACCAGAAGGGTTAATAACCTTCTTGAATGTGGTTTTGAGTAGCCTGAGGGGTGCCGTTTTTGGAATGGTGTCACTTTTGGGTGTTTTGTGTCATGTAGACCTTTCAAAATCGCTTCAAATGTGATGTGGTCCCTAAAAAAAGTGGCTTTGTAAATTTTGTTGTAAAAATGAGAAATTGCTCATAAACTTTGAACCCCTATAACTTCCTTAATTTTTTTTTTTTCCAAAAATTGTTCTGAGGTAAAGTAGACATGTAGGAAATGTTATTTATTAATTATTTTTTGTCATATGTCTCGTTGGTTTTAGAGCATAAAAATTCAAAGTTTGAAAATTACAAAATTTTCAAAATGTTCGCGAAATTTCCATTTTTTCACAAAGAAATGCAAATAATATCGGCCTAAGTTTACCACTAACATGAAGCCCAATATGTCACGAAAAAACAGTCTCAGAATCACCGGGATCCGTTGAAGTGTTCCAGAGTTATAACCTCATAAAGTGACACTGGTCAAAATTGCAAAAAATGGCCTGGTCTTTAGGGTCAAAACAGGCTTGGGGCTGAAGGGGTTGAATGGAGGAACAAACCCTTCACTAAAACCTTCACAGACTATTTCCGCTTTCTGACGATCTGGGAAGCATCCTAGCCATGGGAGCATTCTTTCCAGGCTCACAGGCGTCAGAGCCTTTGAAAAAATGCTCCCTGCTGCCAGATGCCTGTACACTGGGCTGACCGTGCTTTTTAAAGCACTTAAACAAGGGGTGCACTCCACCACAGAACGAACATTCGTGTCGAAAACGGCAATTGTTTTGCCATTTGCACGAAGACTCGTTAAATGCGAAGCACACCCCCCGCTTAACATTTTGATTCGCTGGCTGTCTATTAAAGGTGCTCCTCTGCGGCAGCATTAAATTCAGCCAAAGGCCCACATCTTTAAAGCCCCACTTCAAAGAGGAATGAACCGCCAATTTCTGTAGAAAGGATTCATCGTAATTAAGCCAGGCAAGCCCGCCAAAATTACAATATGCTTCTAAAATTTTGTCCTGATGGTGAAACAGACCACTGCACATATGGGGAAACGTCTCCCCAAGAACCGCAGCATAAATGCAAAAAGCTTGAAGCCATGAATGGAAAGATCTAAAATTCTTCTTCCCATCACCTTCCGCTTCCTGTTTTACATCAGCTCTCTCAAATTTATGCTGCGGTTCTCTAGCAGTCGGGAGAAGGGTAAACAAATCAATAAATTCTAACTTCCAAATTTTTTCATTAACTGAAGCACTGAGATGGAATCCCAAAGGCGAGACTTTACATATCAGTGCCTCCTTTAAGTGTGACTCAGCTAACCCAAGAGTCCCATCCCTAGACACCTCAGCAACAGGACCCCTGGGTAGCTGACCACTATTATCAAAAAACTCAGACATTGTCTGAAAGACAATATCCTTCACCGTGTCCCTACCACAATTAGGTAAATGAAAACTCTCACCCGTACATTCGGTCCTCGGAACCAACCCTCTGCCAGCGGTATCTTCTCCAAAGGACTCTCCAGCAGGATCCCTCTCATCTTCTGATCCCTCCAATGCGCTCCAAGCCAGCAACTCCACCGCTGCCCCAGACAAGCTCTTTTGTAAGGGGATCGGTGAAGCGCACTGACCCGGAGTTGACACCGCCGGCATAGCAGCGAAATTCGCGGCAGCCGACACTGCCGATGACGCCATTCCAACCGCAGCGCTTGATGACGCTGCCTGCCGAGGATGACGGGAGTCGCGTGATGATGATTCGACTTGATCACGCCGGCTCCGCTTCCAATCTCGCGATGGCGCCGACCGCCCTCCCACCGCTGACTTCGTACTCCGGACAGAGCACTTGTGCGACGCGGACGCTCTCCTCGATCCACCGCCGACCTTCGGGAGGCAGCAGCAGCTTCTTCCTCAGGATCATCCGATTCTCGCTGAGGGTCTCTGCCTGGAACACTTCATCAGACGACGCCACGATATCCACCGCCAGAGCTGGAACCGCCTAAGACGCCGACATCCCGGAACTCAGGCAGGAACGAAGCCCATCTTCTCCCCCTTCCTCGCCGGCCCTCCGAAGCAGCTGCTGGAACAGGGACTCCATGTGATTCTTCTTGCTTCACAGCTGACTCTGACACAGCTGACCAAAACAGCTGTAATTTTTACAAAATACTTCCCGCTCAAACTAACTGATAACCAATCAAATCCATCAAATATGAGCGCGCAACAGGCTGAACAAAACCAATTCCAGCCTGTTCGCGTTAACAGATGTCAATTCAAAATTAACCCTTTTCAGTCAGGATTAAATTAGAGACCAAACCAAATACATAAAACGAAGAAACCTAAAAATAAAGTTTACATAGAAAAATGTGAGGGGCCCACCATGTAATCTCCAGGCTAAGACGCTCTGGCGATTTTCCATACTTGTGGTCACAACTGCCCAATATTGGCACAGGCGAATCCTCACAGCGCACACTGCAGTTCCTGTTAGGATTCAAAAGTCTGTTGTTAACCTCAAGCCTGGACATCCCCTTTAAGATAGAAAATACATTTTATTATATATTAAATATATGAAAATGATTGTCCACGACGGGAAATCCCTTTAAAAGTAAATAGTTCCCCTTGTAAAATTTCTGGTGCAAACTGCTTGAGGAGTGAACTCTTAGGGGTACTTTACACACTGTGACATCGCTAGCAATTGCTAGTGATGTCAAGCGCGATAGCACCCGCCCCCATCGCTCGAGCAACATTTGGTGCTCGCTGCCGTAGCGAACATTATCGCTATGGCAGCGTCACACGCACATACCTGGTCAGCGACGTCGATGTGACCGCCGAACAATCCGTCCTTCAAGGGGGAGGTGCGTTCAGCGTCATAGCGACGTCACTGCGGCGTCACTAAGCGGCCGACCAATAGAAGCGGAGGGGCCGAGATGAGCGGGACGAACTTCAGACTGATTGTAAAATGAAGTACTGTACGACAGCCCCAATATCATAGGGAGTAAGGGGTACTTTGCACGTTGCGACATCGCTAGCATCGGCTAGCGTTGTCCAGCACGATAGTACCTGCCCCCGTCGCACATGCGATATCTTGTGATAGCTGCCGTAGCGAACATTATCGCTATGGCAGCTTCACACGCACTTACCTGCCCTGCGACATCGCTCTGGCCGGCGACCCGCCTCCTTCCTAAGGGGTCGTGCGGCGTCACAGCGACGTCATGGCAGGCAGCCAATAGAAGCGGAGGGGCGGAGATGAGCGGGACGTAAACATCCCGCCCACCTCCTTCCTTCCGCATTGCCGGTGGACGTAGGTAAGGAGATGTTCGTCGCTCCTGCGGTGTCACAGATAGCGATTTGTGATCCCGCAGGAACGACGAACAACATCGTACCGGTGGCAGCAGCTATATTAAGTAAATGAACGACGTGTCAGCGATCACCGTTTTGGAACGGTTTTGCGATCATTGATCGTCGCTCATTAGTGTTACACGCTGCGATGTCGCTACCGGCGCCGGATGTGCATCACTAACAACGTGACCCCCGACGATATATTGGTAGCGATGTTGCAGCGTGTAAAGTACCACTTAGGCTGCGTGCCAGCGATCAGGGTTAGCAGCGTTTTGGATACAGCGTGCTCCAAAACGCTGCGATGTACAGTACAAGCACAGTGGATGGGATTTCTAGAAATCCCGTGTCCACTGTGCGTCCCGCAGTAAATAGTGACCTGCAGTGCAGCTTTCCTGAGCCGCAGCATGTCAGTTGTTTACTGCAGAGTAGCAAGTGTCCTCCATAGGGAGAATACAAGCGAAAGACCGCAGTGCCCCAAACCCTGATTGTGGGCACAGGCCGCTGCGGTCTCCTGCGTTCTCCTACAGAGAAGACTCTATGCCCCGCATGTCAGGACCCACTGAGTCCAGGACAACAGCTGGTCCTGATCGGGGGAATGTACCCTTATGTTATTACAGTACAACAGGTGTATATATTATATAACCTGCAGACTAATGGGTGATGTCAGCCATGTAAACCAAGAAAACATAATACTAATTAAGAAACCCAAAATAAGATGAATTTTTATATATTTTATTCCGGTACCTTGTTGGATTTTGTCTCCTGGTAATTTGTATCATTTCCATTTGTCAGTATTTTAAAATTGTAAAACTAAAAACGCCATAAAATATCTGTTTTATGTTACAATGAGGCTCCTTGACTGGAAACTAGAGTGAATGTATACGGATTACATATAAAATCCTGAATGTGTATAAGGGAGTCCAACTAGATGTGGTCAACAGTCATTTGTGGACTGAAGACAAATGATAGGGTATTATACACTACACCCCAGGTACACGCTCCCTGATCCCCTATAGATAATATTTCTTGTTGTCTTTTATACCTACAAGCTGTACTACCCGGCTTCGCCCGGGTTAATAACTGTTGTTAACAAAATAGAATGTATTAAAAAAAATGTATTCTACACACAAAAACCACAAAACAAATAGATAGAAATGTAATTATTAAAAGGCAAAAACTAAGCTAATAGAAGCATTTCCCAACAAATATTTCAACACCACAGATATTCCACACAGATTTAACTAAATTGGCCAAGTAATGTGCTCCATCTGTCTCTTTCCAGGTCTGTCTCTTTCCCCGTCTGTCTCTTTCCCCGTCTGTCTTTTTCCCTGTCTGTCTCTTTCCCCATCTGCCTGTCTCTGTCTGTCTCTTTTTTTGTCTGTCTCTATCTCTCTGTTTCTTTCCCCATCTGTCTCTTTCTAGGTCTGTCTCTTTCCCAGGTCTGTTTCTTTCCCCGTCTGTCTCCCCATCTCTTTGTCTGTGTCTTTTCCTGTCTGTCTCTTTCCCTGTCTGCCTGTCTCTGTCTGTCTCTTTCCTTGTCTGTCTCTATTTCTCTGTCTCTTTCCCCCGTCTGTCTCTATCAAGGTCTGTGTCTTTCCCCCTCTATCTTTGTCTGTCTCTCTGGCTGTCTACTCCTTCCCTGTCTGCATGTCTGTCTGTCTCTTTCCCCATCTGTCTCTTTCCAGGTCTGTCTCTTTCCAGGTCTGTCTCTTTCCAGGTCAGTCTCTTTCCAGGTCAGTCTCTTCCCAGGTCTGTCTCTTTCCAGGTCTGTCTCGGTCTGTCTCTTTCCCCGTCTGTCTCTGTCTGTCTCTTTCACTGTCTGTCTCTGTCTGTCTCTTTCACCACAAATAAGGAATTTAGTTCAGCTCACCACTCCAAAGCAGGTGTCTCCAATTTCTGGTCCGGTGCACGGAACAAGTGGTTTGGCTTCCACAGCTGAATAATCAGTCACATCAAGAGGAGGAGGGGAGGAGAGAAGATCCAGCACTGAAGTAATAAAAAAAATCTTTATTCAAAATTCATAAAAAAGGTAATTCCAACCAAGTTCAGAATATATTTACGCTTAAGCTTATTTTCCTGTTAAAACTTAGTCTACGACGTTGCCTGGGTCACATGAGGTGTCTGTGCAAAGTTTCGTGATTGTAAATGCGACGGTGCGGATACACTTTTCCTTTCACTTTTTCCCCATTATGTAGATAGGGGCAAAATTGATTGGTAAATTGGAACGCTCGGGGTTAAAATTTCGCCTCACAATATAGCCTATGACACTCTCTGGGTCCAGATGTGTGAGTGTGCAAAATTTTGTGGCTGTAGCTGCGACGGTGCAGATGCCAATCCCGGACATACACACCTACACACACACACACACACACACACACACAGCTTTATATATTAGATATAGGTATTGTTATATGTGAATTTCTACTAATAACACTGAGTGACTGAAACCTCCACATTTCAAAAGTGGACGCAGGGTCAGACCTGTGGCGGTCGAGTGGGACCTTGTCACGATCACTGTGGAGTTAGTAGAGTCCGCGCCGGTGGTGCTCTGAATACCTGATTTTAAGAACGGGAACGTCTCTGGCTATAAAGAGGCGGTGTCGTTGGACTTTATCTCAGCACTTCAGGTCTAGGAGTGCAAGGGAACTTTTATCTCATCTTGTCTTGTACATTCTTCTTGTCTGTTTTTGGAGACATTGTCTTAAGTACTGAAGTAAATTACCCTTGAGTGCTATTATCAACAGATATGTTATATCTTATACTGAATTACAAGGTACCGGATTAAAATATTTCACAAGTTCTAATGTTATATTGGCTAAGTGTCTGCATGTCGTGCATATTGTGTTATGATTGGAGATGAGTGAACCCAAACTGCAAAGTTCGGGGTTCATACCAGACACTGGGTGTTCAGGGCTCGAACTCCAACACAGACTTTTAAAAAAAAGCCTGTGTCCGAGTTTGAATGCTGTTCGTTTGCTAATAAAGTTTGTTGAAAAGCTGCAGTGCAACCAATTAACAAACTTTATTGCATGGGGAAGATACCTGTATGCTGCTGTGAACAAAATAAATAAATTTTAAAAAAATGGAGAGGGCTCCCCCGATGTTTATAGCTAGCTAAGGCAAAGCAGACGCAGAGGGTTGGTATTATCAGGCTGAGAAGGCCCATGATTATTTGCCCTTCTCAGCCTAAAAATAGCATCTCCCAGCCACTTCAGAAGTGGCACATGCATTAGATGCACCAATTCTGGTGCTTTGCCCAGCTTTTTCTGATTGCCCTTGTGTGGTGGCAAACAGATTAATACTTTTGGGGCTAATGTCAGCTGTGAATTGACAGCTGGCATCAACCCCAGGGGTTAGTAATGGAGAGGTGTCTATCAGACACCTCCATTACTACCTCGGCTGAAAGAAAAAAGTTAATGGATGGCATAAATGTGCCTTTTGTGAATAATAGAATATTGCAGGTTATTGTTACTAGATTTTATGGGACGTTGATCCAGGGAACTAGTCTGATTGCCATATGTGGAGTCGGGAAGGAATTTTTCCCCTAATATGGGCAATTATCATCTGCCTCATGGGGTTTTTGCCTTCCTCTGGATCAGGACATTAGCTTTTAGAATGAACTTGGTGGACTTGTGTCTTTCAACCTTAAAGCTATGAAACTGTCTTTGTATTGAGGCTCAAGGGTGTAGGCCGGGGTTTCTTTGGGACCAGCATTAATGGAGTATTTTGCTCCAAGTCTATCCCAGGAAGCCTTTTTGAGCTGATGTCTTTAGACAGATCCCAACATTTAGGGGGGGGGGGGAAAGCTTTAGTTAGTTAAAGGGGTTTTCCCATGAGCAAACTTAATTTTAACAGAAATTTAAATCAATAGATCTTGGAATAATAATAATTTCCAGAATTGGATGTAATTAAACAAAATGTTCCTGTGGTGAGATAATCCTATATACGTGCCCCTGCTATGTACTGTGTAATGGATGTGTCTGACTGTACAGGGACATAGTCTAATCATACTCCTAGGCAGGGGAGGACTTAAAAAAGTATGCGGACATTACAGCACAGGATCACAAATTATTCTTTCTTTGAGGAAAAGGATTTTTTAAAAGCAAGTAGTGAAATGTTTTACCTCACAAAAAGAATCAGCTGTAATCCTGTTCAATTGATTAAGTTTAACTTTATTCGTGGGGAAACCCCTTTAAGGGTGAATTAAAAGCAAAGCCACAGAAAGATTTAGGGTTTTTGTTTCTTGCTATATTGAACTTTCGAGGAATTTTCATTCCTTTTTCTGTTTTTTTTGCATTTAATTTTAGGTAGGGACTCGCAAGATAATGAGGACCCTTGACGTGGGTTGCGAGCTTGTATATTTTGGCCAAAATATTGACCTATGCCACATAAATTTATTATATATTTTTTGAATAGTACATCTTCTTTTATGCAGGATGCAGCCAAACCCATCTATGTTGGCCTTGTAAACTAGGGTGTCTGTGATTGTGGGGTGCACTGATAGAGTGCTGGGCAGCCCGCTTAATCTAATACTATGGGCGTCACTAATAGGCTGTAAGCCAGGCACTGTGCACTTCATGTGTGTGACCAGCCCCTTATTCAGGCCTTCTCTGTGTGCAATGTTAATACTGAGCAATCATCCCCTCCATGATTTGGCAGGTTGTGAGTGGTTGTCTCATGAGTGTTTTGCACCTGTGTTACCTCCATATTTATCAAGGAGGGCTGCTCCATCCGATTACTGCATTACATTCTGTGACCTGGGCAGGTAAATAGAACAGTATTTTTTTTGCTATATTGAACTTAGGAAATTTTGGTAAATTTTAATTGTTCTGTGGCTTTGCTAATATTTTTCGTATAGGGACTCACAAAACAATGATGACCCTTGACGTTGGGTTGTGAGCTTGCGTATTTTGGCCAAAATATTAACCAATACCTCATTTATTTATATTTTTATGTACATGTGACGCCCTGGACAAGCCAGGGGTCACAGGAAATGACATCACCACACCCTACACCCCGGTTAGGCACATCAAAGCTAGACCAGAAATCCTTGTTGTCTTCCCAGGGGCTGATGTCCACACCAGGGGGTGGAGCCAGGCGTTCGGTCTCCACCCACCAAGGAGTTCACAGTCCTGGAGGAGGGAAAACACAGGCAGTTAGAGGGAGTTTAGCTCAGGCAGAGCTTGAGTGCAGAGGAGTTAGAGTGAAGCTAAGGAAGTGAAAAGAGGAAAGTGACAGCTGAAAAGCCTGAAGTTGGTCCGGGTGTGTGCCCCGGACGGAGACAGCAAGGTTAGCAGACGGCGGTGACCGTCTGCAGGAGTGGCCTATCGGAGGTGCCGTGAGGACCGTGGACGGGTGGTGACCCGGCGGTACCGGACCGGTACACAAGGAGAAGTGTTATGATCCGGAACCATGAAAGATCACCACACATCATTGGCAAAAAGGTGACAAGAGCATTGGCAACTAATCTGGCCGCCATCCCCTTACTAACCAACACAACTAGAAGTAGCCGAGGGGTGAACTAACATCCTGTGCACCACGAACCCAGCCGGAGAACTAACTATCCTAAAGGTAGGAAAGATGAATAACTCTCTGCCTCAGAAAATAGACAAGAATAGCAAGCCCCCCACATTCAAAGACTGCGGGGATATAGGACAAACACAATACACAGGTAGATGACAGGATTAGCAAAAGGTGAGGCCCCCACTGACTAAAATAGGAAAGGACAGGAAAGGGACTGATGGTAGCCAGAGAAAAACCCTACAAAATACCAACTTCCTGATATTACAAAAAGGCCCTCAGATCGCTCGATCTGAACTCCGTCCTATACCAGGTGCCCTTGTCATACCAATGAACAGAAAACAAGAATTATAACAAATTCAACAAGCCAATAACACATGGACCCAAAGGAGCTATACTCCACACAGAACTGCAGGGAGTTCCTCAACAATCCACTGAGGGGGAAAATCCCTGGAAGGAAATAAACTGAAACCAACCACAACAAATGACAAACCCAGATAAACAAAAGAACCAGACAATAAATAAAGAGCAAGCACTTATCTGGGGAAGATGTGGTGTAGAGCAGGATTAAGCAGGCTGAAAATACAAAGTACAACTGACATCCGGCAACAGCCTGCAATCAGACCAGGACTTAAATAAGCAGAGAATTAGGAAAGGAAACACCCACTGCACAACCCACCTGGTCTCTGTCTAAACCCTTCCTGGCCACCAGAGGGAGCCTCCCAGCAGCCAAGACATAACTAACATTCACAACAGAGAAACCAGCACCATTGGCAGGGGCCTTTCGGATCCCGGCAAGGCTAGGAGTCGCCGTAAATTTGCCAAATCCGTCAGTGAAGGGGACCTCCGGGTTTCCAAACAACTAAGTCCCAATTGAAGGCAACAGTCCAACCGTATGAGAGAGACACCGCCACCGCCAAGGCACCAGTTTCTCAGGGCCAGCGCCTGCGGGCAAAGAGGGGCTCCTCCGGCCCATATCCAAGTCGGGGAGCGGGTTACCGGTGGGAACCCATCGCTACCAACATTACACAAGGTGCAGGGAAAGAGACAGTCACCGTTAACTACCGGGGAAAAGCAACAGCAGCCGTCCGTGTGAACCATCTTTCCAGCCGTGGGTGGCGTCAAGGACAATAAATCCCCAAAACCAAACCCTTTTCACTCACGGGCGAGGAGCGCCGCTCGAGTCCCCGGGATCCGGCCCATCACTCGAGCCACCGAGCAGCAGCGGCCGCAGCAGCAGCGGCAGCCGGACCCGAGCAGTGGGAGAGCGCAGCGTCCCCTCCTCCGCCCGCGACAACTTGGCGTCACGAACAGGATCTTACCGCTCTGCCGTTGGGTAGAGGTGCGCCTTGTTACCGCCGGAGGTGTCCGGCCAGAAAATTTCAGAAGCCGCCATCTTTGGCGCGAAAAGTTCCCGCTCGAGCGTCTCCTCGAGTAGTGGAGGCGCGAAGGCCAAAACCCCGCCCCTGTAGAGGAGGAGCCGGAAAGAGGCTAAGGGGGACGAAATGGCGGCTGGCCGCATGTAGCCGCGGCTATAAAGGCAGGGACGCCAGGACTCTGCAGCCATTTTGTTCCTTGGAGAGGCCGCCAACAAGATGTTTATGCCGTCCCGTAGCACCAAAGCCCCCACGCCTGGAACCGCGGCGTGGGTGGAGATTCGGACCGCGCAGCAGGTCAAGATGCAGCTCCTCATGGAGGAGTGGGAGACTGACATGGCGGAGGTCATAGCGGCCTTGCAGAGACGCGAGGAGGAAGCTGTGGAAGGGAGGGTGAGTGACCCACGCCCCGATGCCCTTGAAGGGCCGGTCATCGCGGCTGTGGGACCCGGTCTAAACCTTCTCACCCTGCTACCTCCCTCGCCACCCGTCCCGGAAGCTGTGACCCTGTCACTAGGCCCGCTGCCACCCCCACCGGTAGCGATACCCCGCATGCCCGCCCCGGCGGGCCGACCTGTAGCCGGAGCCTGTAGCCGACCGGAGGTGCTGCTGTGGAAAGCCCCGAAGCCTGAACCGGAGGCGTCCCCCGAGAAATCCCCTGAGCCGGAGCCGGTGGACCGCTCCGTAAAGAAGGCCCAGCAGCGGAAAGCCCCTGTGCCCGTCCCCCACACCTCGGCTGAGGTTGCGCCGGGTTGTCGCTGCAAGACGCCCAGATCGCCAGTAGTGGGCAGTATTCAAAAGGTCTCGCGGGGCCCGACCCGTGCACCGGAGCTCGCAGCAGCGCCATATTGGGAGAGGGAGCCAGCACCGCTGGGCCCGGAAATCGAGGAGAGGGAAAGAAAGAAGGCCACGATGGTGGCCCGTACAATCCGGGAGAAGGAGAGTCTGAGGCAAGCGACCTTCCGTGTCCGGGGCCCGTTGTATGAGGGGCAGGTGAGGCGGTTTGATGTCCGCCGGGGCTATGAATTCATTTATGAACCGGGCCTGGAGGCCGAAGTGTTCATAGCCCAACGGGATGTGAATGCCCACCTCCCAGAGGAGCACCCAGGCCGCAACCTGATGCCAGGGGACCTGGTGCAATACACCCGGCACTGTGGGGAGAGGGGGTGGTTTGCGCTGGATGCAAAGCTAAGGGGCAGCCAGGAGGCCCGTGTGAGCGCCGCGCCCCTCCCCCAAAGTGATGCCGAGGACTCTGAGTAGGGCAGCGGAGCACCGTTGTCACAGTCCCCGTTGGGACCACCTGTGTGTTTAAAAGTTGTGCAAGTTTGAAAATTAAAATGATTAACCGAAGTTAACCTGATTGTCTACACTGCTGATTGAACCGGTCGTTGCCGGCACCGTTGTCCCCGTGGGGACCGTCTGAAGCTGCGTAAGGGACTCCTTATGGACAAGCCCGTGAACTTGCAGGGCAACCACAAACTTGTGGGATGTAAATAAAAATGTTGTTGCAGCTTCTACCGTTGCCGCCTCTGGAGAAGCAGATTGGAGGGAGGGCCCGCAGTGGAGCAGGCTGGGGCCCAGCCACCACCGGAACCGGTGGCTACCCTCTGGGGGTTCCAGGGGCTCACCATGGACGTGGGTCCCCTGGAAAGGACAGATCCCGCTCGGGTAACTTGGTGCAGGACTGGGGTCAAGGGGTGCTGCCTGTTTTCTTAGGGGCAGCATCAGGGCCAGGTTACTTGGGTGGGAGAGAGCGGAAGCCGTAACCGTTTGAAACCGTTTACCGTTGCAACGTTTAAGTAAGAGTACCTCCCGATGTGGGAAGATGTTATTTTAATTGTATTGTGTGTTACCGTTTTTCTTATCTTTCTACAGAAAAATAAAACCGGTGTTGGACGGGCAGCCCGCGGACGGTCTGCATTTTGCTAAGGGGGAATGTGACGCCCTGGACAAGCCAGGGGTCACAGGTAATGACATCACCACACCCTACACCCCGGTTAGGCACATCAAAGCTAGACCAGAAATCCTTGTTGCCTTCCCAGGGGCTGATGTCCACACCAGGGGGTGGAGCCAGGCGGTCGGTCTCCACCCACCAAGGAGTTCACAGTCCTGGAGGAGGGAAAACACAGGCAGTTAGAGGGAGTTTAGCTCAGGCAGAGCTTGAGTGCAGAGGAGTTAGAGTGAAGCTAAGGAAGTGAAAAGAGGAAAGTGACAGCTGAAAAGCCTGAAGTTGGTCCGGGTGTGTGCCCAGAACGGAGACAGCAAGGTTAGCAGACGGCGGTGACCATCTGCAGGAGTGGCCTATCGGAGGTGCAGTGAGGACCGTGGACGGGTGGTGACCCGGCGGTACCGGACCGGTACACAAGGAGAAGCCAGCACCATTGGCAGGGGCCTATCGGATCCCGGCAAGGCTAGGAGTCGCCGTAAATTTGCCAAATCTGTCAGTGAAGGGGACCTCTTGGTTTCCAAACAACTAAGTCCCGATTGAAGGCAACAGTCCAACCGTATGAGAGAGACACCGCCACCGCCAAGGCACCAGTTTCTCAGGGCCAGCGCCTGCGGGCAAAGAGGGGCTCCTCCGGCCCATATCCAAGTCGGGGAGCGGGTTACCGGTGGGAACCCATCGCTACCAACATTACACAAGGTGCAGGGAAAGAGACAGTCACCGTTAACTACCGGGGTAAAGCAACAGCAGCCGTCCGTGGGAACCGTCTTTCCAGCCGTGTGTTTTACCGAGAACTGTGTCACCGTCTCAGGCTGAGTGAGTACCACCGTGCCGTGAGGCACAGCGCTGCCCCCCGCAACCCTGCACCTCACCAGGCCCCGCACCTGGCCTGCCATCCCTCATCCTCCACCCCATCACTGGGCCCCGGGACAACCAACCCCTACCCACGGAGGGGAGAACTAACAACTCTGCTGCTCCCTGTCACCGCTCCCGGGATCCCCATACAGAGCAGCGGCATAATCACCACAACCGTGGGTGGCATCACGGACAATAAATCCCCAAAACCAAACCCCTTTTCACTCACGGGCGAGGAGCGCCGCTCGAGTCCCCGGGATCTGGCCCATCGCTCGAGCCACCGAGCAGCAGCGGCCGCAGCAGCAGCGGCAGCCGGACCCGAGCAGTGGGAGAGCGCAGCGTCCCCTCCTCCGCCCGCGACATACACGATTCTCGATTACAGCCAATCCCATCTATATTGGTCTTGTAAACTAGGGTGTCTTTCCCGGTGGAGTGCAATGATAGAGTGCTGGGTAGGGTGTCTGTCCCAGTGGAGTGCAATGATAGAGTGCTGGGTAGTGTGTCTGTCCCGGTGGAGTGCAATGATAGAGTGCTGGGTAGGGTGTCTGTCCCAGGGGAGTGCAGTGATAGAGTGCTGGGTAGTCCGTTTGATTTAATAGTAGGGGCTTCAGTAATAGGCTGTAAGCCAGGCGCACTGTGCACTAAATAACCCGCCCCGTATATAAGCATAATGCCTGTGCAATTTTAATACTGAGCAATCACCCCCTCCGTGAATTGGTAGGTTATGAATGGTTGTCTCATCAGTATTTTGCCCCTGTGCTGCCTTCATCTTTATTAAGGAGGGCTACCGTATCCTTTTGGTGCATCAGTTTCTGTGACCTGGGCAGATGAATACTGTTGCCTTTTCGTTTGCTATGTTTAACTTATTGTTGAATCAACCACTCACCTCAAGATCGCTCCTCCGGCCAGCAGCTACTCTGTAGATGCAACCCATTGCCTGTGGTAAGTCTCTCTGTACAGGGGTGTAAAAGTGAAGGCCAGGGTTCCTTTGGAACCTGTAGGATAGAGTGGCTAGTGTCAAGTCTGTCCTAGGAAGCCTTTTTGAGCCGACGGCCTCAGACAGGTCCTTAAAAGAAAGTCGCAGTAGACAGTTTTTTCATTTAGGGTTGATTCAGCCACTCTGGCCTCAAGCTCACTTTTCTGGCCAGCAGCTACTCTGTAGATGCAGCCCTGGACCTGTGGTACGTCGCAGGAGCAGAGGGGTGTGGGCTGCAGCGCGAGGCTCAAGCAGCAGAGGGAAAGGGGAACATTGCCAGGCGCAATTGGTGTGCTGCCGGTGCAGTAGGAAAGGAGTAGGGGCGATGGGGGCGCTGTCAGGCACTGCAGCAGAGTGGTGTGCTGCTAGGTGCTAGAGCAGAGAGGCACGCTGCCTGGTGCAGTAGCAGAGGAGCAAGTTGTCAGGCGCAGGCGCAGAGAGGCAACGGACACGCCGCCCAGCGCAGTAGCAGAGATATGCTGCGAGTTGCCACACCAGTGCGAAGGGGTGAGGGGAATGTGTGGCACCCCAGGGTTGCCACACAAAGGGTTAACTTCCCACACACAACACCAAGACCTCCTGGCCAGAAGGGGGAGACCAAGCTGCTTCCCTGTACATTCTGCTGGGGGGAGGAAATGGTCAGGAGTAGTTTCAGTTTGGAAGTTCAGTGCAGAGCACTGAGGAGACAGGATCTCTGCAGGTTGGAAGCTGGCTTTAGCTCACCTCAGGATCCACTGACCATTTCTAGGCCTAGCTGAGGGTCTGAGGAAAGGAGAAAGCGTACACAGAGGAACATTCCTGGGAGACAGAGCATTGCTGAGCTCATCCCAGTGGAGCACACAGACGGATGCTGGATCCGAGACTGCAAGTTACATACTGCACAGTTACCACCAGAGAAGTGAAGATTCCAGATCTTTCACCTGTACCACAGACACAAGCAACAAGCGCAGAGCTCAGGAACATACTAGTAAGGACTCGAGTTGCCTGTCAGGTCGGTACCTAGGAGCAGAGCAGAGCAGAGCCGGCTGCATAGTTCACTTAGCAGCGGGGCCACAGACACACAGTGCAGGCAAGGAAGCCAAAACGACCCGGCTGGGTGGGAGAAACCCTGAACCCCTCACAGACTCTGTGGACAGTACTCTGCTGAATACCATCATCAGTAAAGGACAAAGAAACTGCAAAACCGTGAGTCTGCCTGTTTATTGTGCTCGTGTCCTGCACTCCCCCCATAAACTAACACACTGCCCCGGGGAAAAGGCTCTACCCGTGGGGAGCCGTCCCATCTCAAGCTGCCTTCCATCACCCCGGAGGTTCTGCAGCAGCGGTGGTCATCTCTGATCACATTCCATGGGTGGCGTCACGAACATAACCCCCCTTTTTATTGTGGAACCAGGGAGCACAGACCGGGTCACGACACCGTGATCCCCTTTCCAGAAGCAACCCCTTGGCCCGGTTCTGGGTATCGCCTTAACCCCTGGCGACACAACTTTGGCGTCACGAACATAACCCTCCTTTTTATTGTGGAACCAGGGAGCACAGACCGGGTCACGACGCCGTGATCTCCTTTCCAGAAGCAACCCCTTGGCCCGGTTCTGGGTATCCCCTTAACCCCTGGCGACACAACTTTGGCGTCACGAACAGGATGCGGACTGGACCCGGCTGCAACCCGGGTGACGTGCGCCTGTAAAGACTTATTGCATCGCATAAAAGACTTGCACTGTGAATTGTTGCAACAAAGAACGGACTTTAAACTTTGCAAAGATACCTGGAAAAATCCAAAAACATCATTGGTAAAATTTTCCAGGCGCCATCTTTAATCACGCCATTACCTGCTACGCGCGGGAAAACATCGCGCCTAAACTAAGACTCCGCCCACCACTTGCAGAGGAGGTGCGCTCGGTGCTGCGACCTGAACGAAAACGCAGAAAAGTGTCCCAGGCTTGCTGTCAAGAAGACTGGTGAAATTAACTAAGGGGGCACAAAGATGTCGCAGCAGGGAGACGCTGTTGTACCCGGCGGTGCAGCGGCACCTATCATGCCGTTCCTGATGCCGTACACACCGGGTGCAGTGTGGCTGCCACAGTACTCAGGTGAGCCCAACACACTTAATGACTTTATCGGAAAGCTAAAAATCTACTACAGCATGTACCCCCTGACAGAAGCTCAGCGTGTTGGTATGCTTATGGGACAGTTAACTGGCAATGCCCAGCGGGAGGCTACATCCTGGCCGGACGATGCAAAGGACACTGTAGAGCATATAATAGCTGGACTAAAAGCAGCTTTTGAATCCACTGCTGGCAGCCGGGCTAAAATGAGGTTCTTTGGATGCAAGCAAAAACCTAGAGAGAGCGCAAGAGACTTTGCCTTAAACTTACAGGAGGCGCTCAGAGCACTTAAATTAGCAGAACCTGCCTTAGCCCCTGGAGCAGATAAGCTGCTGATAGACCAATTCCTGGATGGACTCTCATCCCCTTCCCACCGGGGACAACTGAGCATGATGGTGATCCAGGATCCAGGGCTAACATTTGCCCAGCTAAAGGATAGAGCCATCCGCCTCCAGCAGGTGGAGGAGCCGCAGGATATAGACTCTGTTCAACACCTTACAGTGGCACCCCAGCAGCCAGTAGTGCCGGTGACATCGGCCATGTCAGCGGCTGCTGCTAACCACCTGGAGCCCATCACTAATGAGGCTCTCCATCAAAGGCTTGATGCCCTGACAGACACCGTTGCTTCCATGGCTAGAATCGTCCAGGAGCTGCGTGGATCCAAGTCTGCACCCAAGATTGAGCTGGCGACCAGCAAGGAGGATGTCCCATGGATGAGGCCTAGGAGATACCAAGCGACGAGAGGACGACCCAGCGACCGCTACCAGCCGGATGGACAGCCCATTTGCCGCCGTTGCAATGAGCCAGGTCACTTTGCCCGTGAATGTGCTTTAAATGGGGATCCCCTGGGGAGGCGGGCCGCTCCTCAGGAATGAACTCTCAAGGTCCTTCACCCTGGCACGACAAGTATGTGGGGGGACGTCCAGTCATCCCCATCGTGCTGGATGGCATTCCGCTCAACGCCTTGCTGGACACTGGTTCCCAAATAACATCAATTCCGCATGTCCTTTATAAGAGGTACTGGGCTGATTCAGACGTTAGCAGTGGTCCATCTAATGTTGCATTGAATATATGGGCTAGCAATGGTGAATTAGTACCACAGGTTGGTTTCAGAGAAATGACCATTAAGATTGGGAGAGTAGAATTGCAGAATCAGGGTATTATCATTGTTGATGTTGACCGACGAGAACGTGAACCAACTATGCTGCTAGGAATGAATGTAATTGAAAATTGTTTTGCAGAGGTAATTACTGTCTTGCAGCAGATCGTCGAGACTGCCAAACCTGGGCAACAGAGACTCCTGCAGAAGGAAATTAAAGCCTTGATGCTGAAGCAGCAGGTAGAAATGTCAGGAGGTGAAATTGGCAGTGCAAGGGTAAGTGACCCAATACCTATTGTAATTCCTCCCAAAACAGAAATGCTGGTCTGGTGTAGAGCTGCAATAGGCATCAGAGGGCGAGACTATCAGGCCCTGGTAGAACCCGTGTACTCAGACAGTAGGCCCACTGTATTGACGGCCAGAGGAATAGTTGAGGTACACAGGGGAAGAGTGCCAATACGCCTTCTAAATTGTGGGGAAGATGAGGTCACCCTACCAAAGTATGCTACCATGGCTAAGCTATATACGGTTGATAACAACGCCATCACCACCGTTGAGCCCTTGAAGTCGTCAAGTCAGGCGGAAGACAATGGCTCAGAGGGAAAGCTGGAGGATTGGTGCCAAAAGCTACATGTAGGCACCGATTCTACACCCTCCCATCAAAAGCATGGAGTATACAGGGTAGTGAAAGAATATGAACAAATATTCAGCAAACACCCATTAGACTTTGGGCAGATCAAAGGGGTAGAGCACACTATACCCACAGGTAACCATCCACCCATAAAGGAGAGGTATAGACCAGTACCACCGGCTCACTACCAATGCGCCAAAGACATGCTCAAAGAAATGAAAGAAGCAGGGGTAATAAGAGACAGTTGTAGCCCCTGGGCAGCCCCACTAGTGCTAGTTAAGAAAAAAGATGGGACCATGAGGATGTGTGTAGACTACCGACAGATCAACCGCATTACACACAAGGATGCATACCCATTACCTAGGATAGAAGAGTCATTGGCTGCATTAAAATCCGCTACTTACTTTTCCACCCTAGATCTGACTAGTGGGTATTGGCAAGTTCCTGTGGCAGAGGCTGATAAGGAGAAGACAGCATTCACCACGCCGATGGGCCTCTGTGAGTTCAATTGTATGCCGTTTGGACTCTGCAACGCACCTGGAACCTTCCAGCGACTGATGGAGTGCTGCCTAGGACATAAGAACTTTGAAACTGTCCTCCTGTACCTGGATGACGTCATAGTCTACTCCAAGACCTATGAACAGCATCTACAAGATCTGGCAGAAGTGTTTGAAGCCTTATCCGGATACGGCATGAAAATCAAGCCATCCAAGTGTCACCTTCTAAAGCCAAGGGTACAGTACCTGGGACATGTCGTGAGCTCAGAAGGGGTAGCACCAGATCCTGAAAAAGTTACCGTGATCAGAGATTGGCCGAGACCCACCAGCGTGAAAGAGGTGAGGCAATTCCTGGGACTGGTGGGCTACTATAGAAGATTTATAAAAGGGTTCACGAAGCTAGCAGCACCCCTACAAGACATCCTGGTAGGACAGTCAAAGAAGTCTGCAGCCCGAAATCCTCCTTTCCAGTGGAGTGATGAGAGAGAAGAGTCCTTTAAGAAGTTGAAGTGGGCACTGACAGGAGAAGAGATCCTGGCATATCCAGATTACCATCAACCCTTCATTTTGTACACGGATGCCAGTAACGTAGGACTAGGAGCAGTATTGTCTCAAAAGCAGGAAGGCAAAGAGAAAGTTATTGCCTTTGCAAGCAGGAAGCTCCGGCCTACAGAAAGAAACCCTGAGAATTACAGCTCCTTCAAGTTAGAACTACTGGCAGTAGTTTGGGCTGTAACAGAGCGTTTCAAACACTACCTGGCAGCTGCAGAATTTACCATCTTTACTGACAACAATCCGTTGACCCACCTGGACTCGGCAAAATTAGGTGCACTGGAACAGCGGTGGATAGCCCGACTGTCAAACTACAACTTTGTCATCAAGTACAGGGCAGGCCACAAGAATGGGAATGCAGATGCCTTATCCCGGATGCCACACTCGGGGAACGTGGAAGAGGAACCGGAGGGACTGGAAGAAATTGAGCTGCCGGCCTTTCACCGTCCTAAGGTGGGACAGTATCAACCGAGTGTCTACCAAAAACAACAGCAGGCAACTCTCAACCCATTAGCACACCACGGATGGGCTGACACACAAGACAGCAATCCAGCTGTGAAGCTAGTGAAAGAACTGCTTACACGACAAGGTGCATACCCTAATCAGAATGCCCCAGCTGAGACACAACATCTCTGGAAAGAGAGAGGTAAATTGTTCCTGTACCAAGGGAAGCTCTGTAGAAGGCACACCAATCCAAAAACACATGAGTTGGTCTGGCAGATCATCGTGCCCAAGAGAGACGTCAAGATGGTTCTGGAAGCTTACCACGACGGTGCTGGTCATTTTGGTTGGAAAAAGTTGGAAGTGCTCTTAAGAGAAAGATTCTACTGGGTTGGCATGAGGAAATCAATTGAAGATTGGTGTAGAAAATGCGGACCATGCAACCTCAGAAGAAAGGATCAACAGAACCAGAGAGCTCCACTCCAGTCCATAGTAACCAAGCAACCACTCGAGCTAGTCGCATTAGACCACGTCAAGTTGTCACCAAGCCGGTCCGGCTATGTCTATGCCTTAACCATCGTGGACCATTACTCACGCTTCTTAGTGGTGGTACCCGTGAAAGACCTTACAGCTAGAACAGCAGCTAAAGCATTCCAGACGTACTTTTGCAGACCCCATGGTTACCCAGAACAAGTCCTTGCAGATCAAGGTCCAGCTTTCGAATCACAGATCTTTCAAGAATTCTGCAACATGTATGGCTGTAAAAAGATCCGCACAACAGCATACCATCCCCAAACAAATGGCTTATGTGAGAAGATGAACCATATTGTGATTGACCTGTTGAAGACCTTACCAGAGTCGGAAAGAAATCAATGGCCAGAGAAATTGCCAGACTTGGTGGACTTGTACAATCATGTCCCGGTGAGTTCTACAAACTGCACCCCCGCTTACCTCATGCGTGCAAGGCCCGGTAAACTGCCAATTGATTTAGATATGGGAATTCTGAAGCCAGATGCAGAAGTTCAAGAATCCAATTGGGATACCCTACGTCAGCAGCAGTATCGCCAAGTACAAGAGTGCGTAGAGAAAAGTCTCCAACAAGCTAGGGGAAGACAGGAGAGAACCTTCAACCAGCATGCTCTAGCAACCCCATTGCAACCTGGTGACCAAGTTCTCAAGAGGAAACGGCGCACAAACAAATTGGATAATCAGTGGGAAACCACCCCATATACAGTCTTACCATCCAATATGGATAATCCCAAAGTATGTCTCATCAGTAAGGATGAAGGAAGGACATCAGCTGTCGTGTCAAGAGATCAACTCAAACCGTGTCCTGAAACCCTGAAGACACCAGAAGTCACCTTACCCATACAGGTACAACCTGTCAAGAAGGAAGAAGATGTATTCCATACAGTCTTAGGAGATTTCCCAAAAACATGGCCAAATTATTATGGAGCAGTAGTAGTCCCAATGATTGCCTTCCCTCAAGTGGCGGAACCAACATCAGAATCCATACCACAAGAAGTCCCAAGACATGAAGAACTGGAAGTTGAAACCGTAGAGGAAGAACAGATTCCTGGTCCCAGTGGGCTTGCCAGTCCTACAGTCAGTACCCCATCCTCACAAGTACCAGAAACACCAAATAGGTACACTTCCACCCACACCATTATGCTAAGTACACCCAGTACACCAGCAGTACGCAGATCACAGCGTAGTACTCAGGGTCAGATACCAGCAAGATATAAAGACTAATGTGGAATTGCATATAAAATGTACATATGTTATAATGTTTATATGAAAAACCGTAACAGTTTAGTGTACAGAAAAGGTGAGAGAAGAGTGGTGTAAGGTGGCAGCACGGAGAGTTACAACTTGATCACATTGTTGGTGGCCCGAGGGCCGTGAGGCCTACTGCACTTATGACCAGAGTAGAGACACCTTTAAGAAATGTTTGTTGATTGAAATGTTTATTTAATTGCAACGTTAAGACCAAAAGCCCAGTACCTACAGAGACTATACTGTATGAACACTTATATATTTTTGAACATTTTGGACTCTTTTTGAGCTTTAAGGTTTTTGTATTTTTTTCCTTTTGAGACTCTGTATATATATAATTGTTGTGATAACTTGTTTGTTTGTTTCACAGTCCCGGAGTACTGTTCTTCACTAAGGGGGAATGTGGCACCCCAGGGTTGCCACACAAAGGGTTAACTTCCCACACACAACACCAAGACCTCCTGGCCAGAAGGGGGAGACCAAGCTGCTTCCCTGTACATTCTGCTGGGGGGAGGAAATGGTCAGGAGTAGTTTCAGTTTGGAAGTTCAGTGCAGAGCACTGAGGAGACAGGATCTCTGCAGGTTGGAAGCTGGCTTTAGCTCACCTCAGGATCCACTGACCATTTCTAGGCCTAGCTGAGGGTCTGAGGAAAGGAGAAAGCGTACACAGAGGAACATTCCTGGGAGACAGAGCATTGCTGAGCTCATCCCAGTGGAGCACACAGACGGATGCTGGATCCGAGACTGCAAGTTACATACTGCACAGTTACCACCAGAGAAGTGAAGATTCCAGATCTTTCACCTGTACCACAGACACAAGCAACAAGCGCAGAGCTCAGGAACATACTAGTAAGGACTCGAGTTGCCTGTCAGGTCGGTACCTAGGAGCAGAGCAGAGCAGAGCCGGCTGCATAGTTCACTTAGCAGCGGGGCCACAGACACACAGTGCAGGCAAGGAAGCCAAAACGACCCGGCTGGGTGGGAGAAACCCTGAACCCCTCACAGACTCCGTGGACAGTACTCTGCTGAATACCATCATCAGTAAAGGACAAAGAAACTGCAAAACCGTGAGTCTGCCTGTTTATTGTGCTCGTGTCCTGCACTCCCCCCATAAACTAACACACTGCCCCGGGGAAAAGGCTCTACCCGTGGGGAGCCGTCCCATCTCAAGCTGCCTTCCATCACCCCGGAGGTTCTGCAGCAGCGGTGGTCATCTCTGATCACATTCCATGGGTGGCGTCACGAACATAACCCCCCTTTTTATTGTGGAACCAGGGAGCACAGACCGGGTCACGACACCGTGATCCCCTTTCCAGAAGCAACCCCTTGGCCCGGTTCTGGGTATCGCCTTAACCCCTGGCGACACAACTTTGGCGTCACGAACATAACCCTCCTTTTTATTGTGGAACCAGGGAGCACAGACCGGGTCACGACGCCGTGATCCCCTTTCCAGAAGCAACCCCTTGGCCCGGTTCTGGGTATCCCCTTAACCCCTGGCGACACAACTTCTGCCTGGCACAAATAGCGCAGGGGTGAAGGACGCCCTACCATACGCAAGTAGGAAAGGGGCACCCTGCCAGGCGCAAGTAGTGAAAGACTGGCACATTGCCAGGTGCAGTAGAAGAGGGGCGAGGGACACAATGTAATGCGTAGTTGCAAAGGGGTAAGGGTCATAATGCCATGCACAGCAGTGGCAGAAGGAGCACAATGCCAGGGACAGTATCAGAAGAGCAAGGGGCACAATGTCAGGTGCAGTAGCAAAGGGACACAATGTCAGGTGCAGTAGCAAAGGGGCACAATGACGGGAGCTGTAATCAGGGTCGGACTGGCCATCTAGCAACTCTGGCAAATGCCAGATGCAGGGCCGGCTCCAGTTTTTTGTGGGCCCTGGAGGAAAGATTCCCAGTGGGCCCCTTTAACAGCTGCCATGATTCATGACTAGAATATAGAGGTAGCTAGGGGTGAACACTGATGAACAATGGTCTGTGTTTTTATGTACGAAAAATATCACAAGTGTCTGAATGAGGCTTTATTATCTGAAAAGATGTACCGGTGTGCCGCCCCCACGTCAGCAGCCGGTGCTGCTCGGATCCGGATCTACGGTACAGCTCGAGGGGTTCTCCGGACCCGGGGGGGTCGCGCGGACACTCCAAATAAAAGGGTACGTATTTATACAGGATTGGTTGTAAAATGTCTGTGACGCCACCGACGGTGTGTGGTGAGATGTAGCACCACCGCTGCCGTTGCGGGGCTCCCGGGGACGTTGGGCTGGCAGCTGGATTTTAACCCCTCTGTGGGTAGGGATGGATGTCCCGGGGCCCAGTGTCTCTATGCTGAGGAGGGTGATTGCAGGGGCCGGCGCACCTGGTCAGGCCAGGGATGTTACTCACGGTCGAATAAAGCACACAAGTCCTGTGGTAAACCAAGGGGAATGTGGCCGGCTGCCGCAGACGGGTGTATCTGATCCCACACCCGGGTTGGTAGTCAAAGTCTCTCTCCTCTGCACTCAATGTGTTGTAGGTAGGACTTCCCGGTTTGAAACACAGGAGTCTGCTCTCGGTCATTTGATTGGGATCCATGCCCGTCTGACGCTGACCCTTGGGATCTACGGGCCCTGGCGGTTGCCCTATCCCCCTCGGTAGGTGGTTGTCTACTTTTCGGGACTTAGGTTGGGACAGGACCTAAAATCCTGCCCTCAATTGGTTAATTAGTTAGGTCGTCGGTGCCGGTCCTGGCTTCAGGGTCCAAGTACCCCCTCTGTGCACACAGTTTCTGGGTCGGTTCTCTGGTGTCGGTACCGGTGGGCTACAACCCTGCCCCGGTCCACCTCAGATCTCCGGCAGCCATCTTCCCGTCTCCTGCAGACTCTGGCTGCCGTCTGCCAGCTAGCCAAAGTGTCAGGGCTCCGACCCTGGCACCTGTCAGTTTTCACCTCCACTCCAGACTTAACCTTGAACTTAATCTCATCTGTTTTCCCGCCCCAGACTCTCCAGACCCCTAGGTGGGCGTTTCCTAACCGCCTGGTCCTGCCCACTGGTGTGTCTGTCCTTCCCTGAGTGGGGTGACTATGGTTTCAGGTCGGCTGATTTAACTCTTTGTGAGGTAGGTGTTGTGCGGGGGCCTATGTGTACATCTACCTGGTTTTCCAGGGCGTTACACCAGCAGATGACAGAAACCTATTAGGGTCCTATAACTACTAGTTCTGCCCTTGTATTTACCTTAGTTAAACAATGGCGCTCTTTTCCCTTTGTCCCACCTTCAATCAATTCCACTATGTCAAGCAGCCTAATCTTGAATAGGAACCTTTTACCTAGTGAACCATTGAGCAATTTCTATGGTTATCTTATTCCCTATCATGTTGTGGCTGTCATACAGTACTTCCATTTACAATCAGTTTGAAGTTCACAGAACTGGGTAGTCTCCTGTTCTGCAATACTTGCCTTGTTTCATAATGCTCCCAGTGACATTGCTGTGTCTTAAATATAGGTTCAATGTCATAGATGAGTAGGGGCCAATAAAAGTCTTATAAAGTGGAAAATTTCCAACTTCATATTCAGAAACTGTTGAATTTAGACAATATTACTTTATCTATTTATATTTGCTAGGATAGACAATGAAGCAGTTTTGAGAAGTGTTATGCATTCCCCAGCCCATTCCCTTCCTGAGCACTCCTCTGTCATTGAGTGTGCTCATCTTCTCATAGACTGCTGTAGGATTCATTAAAGTCAATGGAACCCAGGAATTCAACACACAATAAGAACAACTCTGTGTGGTGACTCCAGCAGATTTTTATTGTACGGGAACAAGAAATTGGGAAAGGAATGGAAAAGCGGAAGATGGTACAAAAATTCAAAGCAAGCAAATCAGATCACAGGGGTCAATATTCACAGTTACAATAGATCGTTCAGTTACCTAGGGGATTATAGTAAGCAAATCCCCTTAATAATAACCCAGTCCCAATTCTTTCATCAGGGGAGCAGCAATGTCACCCTCCTTTTTAGTCCCGGTATACACTTAAACAAGAAAACGTAGGCTCTATAAGTCTAGTATCTATAATATATTAACGGTACACTAAACATGGTGCAGTTGCGTTGCAATTCGCTATGTCAGCAGCTCTGATAGCTAGCTATTCTGTCTTTGTACTATACGTCAAGTCGGGAAGTAACAGCCTGGCTCACTTTGACACTGCACTGGAGCAAATGTCCATTACCTGATCTCTGGCTCTCAATGTTCAATCTTGACTACGAAGTCTGGTCCTTCTCTGGAGATGGTGCTTGGTGTTCTGGCTTCACTGCTTGACCACGAATCTGGTCCTCCTCTGGTGACGGTATTAGGTCCTCGGGTTCCTCTGGTAATGGTATTTGGTGTTTGATCTTCGAGTTCCTCTGGCGACAGTATTCGGTGTTCGGCCTTTGGTTCCTCTGGAGACAGAAGGGGTAAGGTTTGGGCTCAGTATATTTCTTATGATTCTACTACAGATGACATGGACCTGCTCTGCTGTGGACACGTCTGATCACCTGGTAGTTGTGGTGCCAACTCCACCTCTTTGCTGGCAGCTCAGCTTTTTATATTTTGTACCTGTGCCAGAGTTGTCACCTGACCTGGCATCCCCTTCTAACTCTTCCCTCGACCCCGGTCCTACGGTTCCGCGTTGCTTCACCACTCCTGCAGACGGCCACCACTGTCTGCCAACCTTGCTTTCAGTGCCTGGGCCACAAACACAGACAGCCAAGTGCTTGATCCTCTCACTTCAAACTCCTAAACTGTTCTGCCACTTTTCCCGCCTCCAGGCCTGTGAACTCCTCGGTGGGTGGGGCCAACCGCTTGGCTCCGCCCCACCTGGTGTAGACATCAGACACTGGAGGGAAGCAAAAGGGTTTTTGTTTGGCTGGTGTCACTGTCTAATGGGGGTGGGGGTGTTTGTGTGTTATTTGTGACGACCTGGCTAGTCCAGGGCGCCACATAACACGCCAGATCGCACATACTATTTGCCGAGATCGCACATGTGACCGGCACTAACCGATAACGAGATCGCTAGCAATGTTGCAGCGTGTAAAGCACCATTAAGTTCCTTACAATAACCGCACTCTTTTTGTTACCTACTTGCCACGGGGGTACTGTTCTCATTCACTCTCACCACTTCCATTACACTGCTCTGCTACAATCTGTTTCTGGTCACCAGCGGTTGTCTTCCTCCTACCCAATCTTCTGCTTGTTCTCTCCACACCACTTCACTCAGCTACATTGCTTTACTCCATCCCTATCTCTAACTAACTAAACACAGGAAATCCTACCCACTTTATCCCCTTTACTGTGGGCCAGGCCTTTCTCACTAACCCTTTCAGTCCTGCCACTGTACCTTCTATCTGAGACTCCCTCCTAGCAGTCATAGAGTCCAGTGCCATCTAGTGGTATCTGACAGGACTACGACATAACCCACAGGAAAACTTACACATATATTACTGTACACATAAAATACACATTTGCAATGCAACCAATGATGTTTTCAGGGGAGTACTGACCGTAGGTCACGATCTTTCAGAAACACACTACTTACAGTTCAGTACTGGTTCACTGACAGATGGCAATGTTGATCTACAAATTCCATGGAGCATTAAAAAGGGGCATTATCTTTTGGTCATCCTTTTAAATTTCTTCCTTCTTTTAATTCGCCAGTTCTTGGGCCAGGAGACTCCATCCACACCTTGTTCTTCATGGGTGGTCCTAATGTGGACAGCAGTTGCTCACACTCCTGGGCCTTTTGCATGATGCTCTCCCAGATAAACTCATCCTGTGCATATCTCGTGTGTGGGATACCAGAATTGTCACTCTCAGTTCTACAAAGCTATTCTTGGGGTGGCTCTACAGGGATACTCAGGGGTTCGGGCACTTCATGAGGGGTTTTGGATTCTGGTTCACCAACAGATGGAGATGTTTATCTGCAAATGCCGTGGAGCACTGGATTTGGGCATCTTCTGTTGGACACCCCCTTACACTCTTAGGGGTACTTTGTACGCTGCGACATCGCTACTGCGATATCGTCGGAGTCAAATTGAAAGTGACGCACATCTGGCACCGGTAACAATGTCGCAACATGTAAAGCCTAGATGCGCCGATAAACGATCGCAAAAGCGACAAAAATCGGTGATCTGCGACCGAAAAGCGTCGGTCATTTTCATAATGTCGCACCAATAGGAGATACAATGTTGTTCCTCGTTCCTGCGGCAGCACACATCGCTGTGTGTGAAGCCGCAGAAGCAAGGAACAGCTCCTTACCTGCCTCCACCGGCTATGCGGAAGGAAGGAGGTGGGCGGGATGTTTACGTCCCGCTCATCTCCGCCCCTCCGCTTCTATTGGCCGCCTGCCATGACATCGCTGTGACGCCGCACGACCCGCCCCCTTAGGAAGGAGGCGGGTCGCCGTCCAGAGCGACGTCGCAGGGCAGGTAAGTGCGTGTGAAGCTGCCGTAGCGATAATGTTCGCTACGGCAGCTATCACAAGATATCGCATGTGCGATGGGGGCAGGTACTATCGCGCTGGACAACGCTAGCCGATGCTAGCGATGTCGCAACGTGCAAAGTACCCCTTACTCTCTATGATATTGGGGCTGTCGTACAGTACTTCATTTTACAATCAGTCTGAAGTTCACAGAGCTGGGTAGTCTACTGTTCTGCAATACTTGTTTCATAATAATTCCAGTGACATTGATGTATCTAAAATATAGGTTCAATGTCATAAATGAGTAGGAGCCAATAAAAGTCTCATAAAGTACAAAAGTTCCAACCTCATATACCAAAACTGTTGAATTTAGATAATATTAATTTATACTTTATATTTGCTAGGATAGAAAATGAAGCAGTTGTAAAAAGTTTTATGCATTCTCTAGTCCATTCCCTTCCTGAGTATTCCTCTTTTACGGTTTGAGTGTGCTCATCTTCTCATAGACTACTGTAGACTTCATTAAATTCAATGGAGACCATAGAAAACTATGGGCATGGCAGAGCATGCATAATAGCTGCATGTTACTGCACATGTTTGGCATATCACAGACTTAAAGGAACTCTATCAGCACAGAATAACTTTTCAAACCAAGTACAGGTGCTTCTAAGTGTGGCTAATCATTTAAATACACTTTCCACCTGTATGTTTTCCATCAATCTCTCCCGGAATTCTTTGATTGACAGGTCTGGCTTTATAGACCAAGAGAAGGGGAGAGATAGTGGGAAAACAAGCAGATGGGAAGGTTTATTTAAAAGGAATCTGTCAGCAGATTTTTGCTATGTAATTTGAGGACAGCATATTAAAAAACAAACAGCAACTGTGCCTCTCTTATCTGTGTGTGTGCTATGGTTTACTTATACTAATGGTTTTATTACCCTCTAATTAATATTACAGGACTAGAAGCCCACATGCAGAGAAGTTCCACACGCCCCCTGCTGTGAATTACACTCACAGTCAATAAACAATCTCTATTGAGAGCCTGGTGTGAATGGGACAGCTCTCCCAGCTCAGCTACATGCTTAAAACTCAATTCCTTGATTATGTGAGAAGAGCTGCACCCAGTAATTTAGAATTTCCTTGCCTACATTATGTTTCTGTCAGATGAGGTAGCAAAAACCTGCTGACAGATTCCCTTTAAATGATTGGCCCTACTATGATGCACCGAGCGCATGTATTTGATTTCTTCAGTCATCCAATGCTGACAGAGTCCCTTTAATAAGTCAATAAGAAGTATAGCATGCAAAGCAACAAGAATTTATTATGCATGCTCAGCCATGTCCACTTACTTCCATTAGGCATCTTTGATTTCACTGGAGCCCACAACAAGCTTCTACTTTGCATTTGCAATCATGTCCGTAGAAATCTGTTGACTTTATTGACTTCAGTGGAGCTCATAAAATATAATAAGTATGCAAAAATTGTGGCAGATTCCTGCTATAAAGAGAACTAGGAATTCAATTGTGTATGGGGGGTTTGGAGCGATAGCAGTGGCCAACTAAGCATTTACAGTTAGGTCCAGAAATATTTGGACAGTGACACAATTTTCGCGAGTTGGGCTCAGCATGCCACCACATTGGATTTGAAATGAAACCTCTACAACAGAATTCAAGTGCAGATTGTAACGTTTAATTTGAAGGTTTGAACAAAAATATCTGATAGAAATTGTAGGAATTGTACACATTTCTTTACAAACACTCCACATTTTAGGAGGTCAAAAGTAATTGGACAAATAAACCAAACCCAAACAAAATATTTTTATTTTCAATATTTTGTTGCGAATCCTTTGGAGGCAATCACTGCCTTAAGTCTGGAACCCATGGACATCACCAAACGCTGGGTTTCCTCCTTCTTAATGCTTTGCCAGGCCTTTAAAGCCGCAGCCTTCAGGTCTTGCTTGTTTGTGGGTCTTGCCGTCTTAAGTCTGGATTTGAGCAAGTGAAATGCATGCTCAATTGGGTTAAGATCTGGTGATTGACTTGGCCATTGCAGAATGTTCCACTTTTTTGCACTCATGAACTCCTGGGTAGCTTTGGCTGTATGCTTGGGGTCATTGTCCATCTTTACTATGAAGCGCCGTCCGATCAACTTTGCGGCATTTGGCTGAATCTGGGCTTAAAGTATATCCCTGTACACTTCAGAATTCATCCGGCTACTCTTGTCTGCTGTTATGTCATCAATAAACACAAGTGACCCAGTGCCATTGAAAGCCATGCATGCCCATGCCATCACGTTGCCTCCACCATGTTTTACAGAGGATGTGGTGTGCCTTGAATCATGTGCCGTTCCCTTTCTTCTCCAAACTTTTTTCTTCCCATCATTCTGGTACAGGTTGATCTTTGTCTCATCTGTCCATAGAATACTTTTCCAGAACTGAGCTGGCTTCATGAGGTGTTTTTCAGCAAATTTAACTCTGGCCTGTCTATTTTTGGAATTGATGAATGGTTTGCATCTAGATGTGAACCCTTTGTATTTACTTTCATGGAGTCTTCTCTTTACTGTTGACTTAGAGACAGATACACCTACTTCACTGAGAGTGTTCTGGACTTCAGTTGATGTTGTGAACGGGTTCTTCTTCACCAAAGAAAGTATGCGGCGATCATCCACCACTGTTGTCATCCGTGGACGCCCAGGCCTTTTTGAGTTCCCAAGCTCACCAGTCAATTCCTTTTTTCTCAGAATGTACCCGACTGTTGATTTTGCTACTCCAAGCATGTCTGCTATCTCTCTGATGGATTTTTTCTTTTTTTTCAGCCTCAGGATGTTCTGCTTCACCTCAATTGAGAGTTCCTTAGACCGCATGTTGTCTGGTCACAGCAACAGCTTCCAAATGCAAAACCACACACCTGTAATCAACCCCAGACCTTTTAACTACTTCATTGATTACAGGTTAATGAGGGAGACGCCTTCAGAGTTAATTGCAGCCCTTAGAGTCCCTTGTCCAATTTCTTTTGGTCCCTTGAAAAAGAGGAGGCTATGCATTACAGAGCTATGATTCCTAAACCCTTTCTCCGATTTGGACGTGAAAACTCTCATATTGCAGCTGGGAGTGTGCACTTTCAGCCCATATTATATATATAATTGTATTTCTGAACATGTTTTTGTAAACAGCTAAAATAACAAAACTTGTGTCACTGTCCAAATATTTCTGGCCCTGACTGTAACTGACAACTATCTAAGGGGTACTTTACACGATGCGATATCAGTACCGATATCGCTAGCGAGCGTACCCGCCCCCGTCGGTTGTGCATCACGGGCAAATCGCTGCCCGTGGCGCACAACATCGCTAACACCCGTCACACTACTTACCTTCCCTAGGATGTCGCAGTTGCCTGTGAACCGCCTCCTTTCTAAGGGGGCGGTTCGTGCGGCGTCACAGCGACGTGCGGCATCACAGCTGCTGTTCAATAGCAGAGGAGGGGCGGAGATGAGCGGCTGGAACATGCCGCCCACCTCCTTCCTTCCTTCTTTTCCGGTGGATGGAGGTAAGGAGATGTTCGTCACTTCTGCGGTGTCACACATAGCGATGTGTGATGCCGCAGGAACGAGGAACAACATCGCTACTCACCAGACAACGATATTTGGTGTTTGGACGATCTCTCATATACCAACAATTTTAACCACTTTTGCGATCGTTGAAGGTCACTCATATGTGTCACACGCTGCGATGTCGCTAACGATGCCGGATGTGTGTCACAAACACCGTGACCCCGACGATAAATCGTTAGCGATGTCGCAGCGTGTAAAGCACCCATAAGATGTTTGAGCGCCTCTAGGAAGAGAGCAATTGTCCATTCTCCAAACTAATATTTGAATTGTTCCGTTTGCAAACAACACAGGCAGCAAGTCACATTGACTGCTGTGTTTAATTTGCCATTCAGTGCTACAATGTAATGTGAATCATTAACGTCCACATCTCTGTGCTGCTCGGAAATATAAGTTTGCAATGTAAAATGTATACAGACATGTATTTGTTACAGGAATTTGTTAATTGTTCTCCGTTACTCACTTATCATGGAAAGAAAGGAATGAACTGGTTTTGAGTAACTGAATAATTCCCAAATCAATCACTTCAGACTGCACATTTTCTCAGTAGCCACAGGTTTTTTTCGCATCGCAAGAAAATAGACCAATTTTCATCAGTGTGCTGGATCTGACTGTATTCACTTTGTAGCAGTGGAATATAGTTATCATACATCTAGATTTAGGTCTTTGGTACAGTTAGCTTGTAAGTACAAGGATAAGGCTGCACATCAAACTTAGATAATGGTATAATGCCTCAAGCATATGGAAAAATATTGGAATATACAATGAAAAATGCTACTTGCTAATTTGAACATGTGAATAATGAATTGCATACCTGCCATGAATATAAGGAAAAAGGAGATATTTAGCAATCACATTGATCAATGTAACTGAGCCCCAAGACCTCGTCAAGGTATATCTCTATATTGGGGTCCCTAGCTCTGTGACCCTAACTGTGTGTCATCTCATTGCAATTAAAAACTGCTGTGGGTGGAGAGGGATAACTAAGGACTTTCTTATATAGGAGATGGAAAAAACATGGCCGAAAGGGGCGGAGCTGTGTTCACATTCAGAAAAAAACTACATATAACTGAATAGGATAACTGAAGTGAGCACTAATATATATATATATTATGAGTGCAAGCCAAAAAATACATACTATATATAAGGATAAGGCTGCACATCAAACTTAGATAATGGTATAATGCCTCAAGCATATGGAAAAGTATTGGAATATACAATGAAAAATGCTACTTGCTAATTTGAACATGTGAATAATGAATTGCATACCTGCCATGAATATTAGGAAAAAGGAGATATTTAGCAATCGCATTGATCAATGTAACTGAGCCCCAAGACCTCGTCAAGGTATATCTCTATATTGGGGTCCCTAGATCTGTGACCCTAACTGTGTGTCATCTCATTGCAATTAAAAACTGCTGTGGGTGGAGAGGGGTAACTAAGGACTTTCTTATATAGGAGATGGAAAAAACATGGCCAAAAGGGGCGGAGCTGTGTTCACATTCAGAAAAAAACTACATATAACTGAATAGGATAACTGAAGTGAGCACTAATATATATATATTATGAGTGCAAGCCAAAAAATACATACTATATATAAGGATAAGGCTGCACATCAAACTTAGATAATGGTTTAATGCCTCAAGCATATGGAAAAATATTGGAATATACAATGAAAAATGCTACTTGCTAATTTGAACATGTGAATAATGAATTGCATACCTGCCATGAATATAAGGAAAAAGGAGATATTTAGCAATCGCATTGATCAATGTAACTGAGCCCCAAGACCTCATCAAGGTATATCTCTATATTGGGGTCCCTAGCTCTGTGACCCTAACTGTGTGTCATCTCATTGCAATTAAAAACTGCTGTGGGTGGAGAGGGGTAACTAAGGACTATCTTATATAGGAGATGGAAAAAATCATGGCCGAAAGGGGCGGAGCTGTGTTCACATTCAGAAAAAAACTACATATAACTGAATAGTATAACTGAAGTGAGCACTAATATATATATATTATGAGTGCAAGCCAAAAAATACATACTATATATAAGGATAAGGCTGCACATCAAACTTAGATAATGGTATAATGGGGCTCAGTTACATTGATCAATGCGATTGCTAAATATCTCCTTTTTCCTTATATTCATGGCAAGTATGCAATTCATTATTCACATGTTCAAATTAGCAAGTAGCATTTTTCATTGTATATTCCAATATTTTTCCATATGCTTGAGGCATTAAACCATTATCTAAGTTTGATGTGCAGCCTTATCCTTATATATAGTATGTATTTTTTGGCTTGCACTCATAATATATATATATATTAGTGCTCACTTCAGTTATCCTATTCAGTTATATGTAGTTTTTTTCTGAATGTGAACACAGCTCCGCCCCTTTCGGCCATGTTTTTTCCATCTCCTATATAAGAAAGTCCTTAGTTACCCCTCTCCACCCACAGCAGTTTTTAATTGCAATGAGATGACACACAGTTAGGGTCACAGAGCTAGGGACCCCAATATAGAGATATACCTTGACGAGGTCTTGGGGCTCAGTTACATTGATCAATGCGATTGCTAAATATCTCCTTTTTCCTTATATTCATGGCAGGTATGCAATTCATTATTCACATGTTCAAATTAGCAAGTAGCATTTTTCATTGTATATTCCAATATTTTTCCATATGCTTGAGGCATTATACCATTATCTAAGTTTGATGTGCAGCCTTATCCTTATATATAGTATGTATTTTTTGGCTTGCACTCATAATATATATATTAGTGCTCACTTCAGTTATCCTATTCAGTTATATGTAGTTGTTTTCTGAATGTGAACACAGCTCCGCCCCTTTCGGCCATGTTTTTTCCATCTCCTATATAAGAAAGTCCTTAGTTACCCCTCTCCACCCACAGCAGTTTTTAATTGCAATGAGATGACACACAGTTAGGGTCACAGAGCTAGGGACCCCAATATAGAGATATACCTTGACGAGGTCTTGGGGCTCAGTTACATTGATCAATGCGATTGCTAAATATCTCCTTTTTCCTTATATTCATGGCAGGTATGCAATTCATTATTCACATGTTCAAATTAGCAAGTAGCATTTTTCATTGAATATTCCAATATTTTTCCATATGCTTGAGGCATTATACCATTATCTAAGTTTGATGTGCAGCCTTATCCTTATATATAGTATGTATTTTTTGGCTTGCACTCATAATATATATATATTAGTGCTCACTTCAGTTATCCTATTCAGCTTGTAAGTACAGGCACCATTTAGATACTTAAAGAATTTGTCCACTACTTTTACATTGATGGCCTATCATTACGATAAGTCGTCAATGTCTGATCGACTAGGGTCCAACACCCCACACCCCCGCCGATCAGCTGTTCTCAGTGCAGGCGGTGGTAGCAAATAGTCGGACATGCTCAGTTCTGGAGCTGCCTCGTCAACTTATAGCAGCCAGGGTACTGCCCATCCACATCAATAGAAGGCAGACGGGCCGTACCCAACCTCTACTGCTATCAATAGACGGGGCAGCCCCGGAACTGAGTATTTCTGGCTACAGGCTGCTGCCGCTGGCACCGGGAACAGCTGATCGGCAGGGGTGTCGTGTGTCAGACTCCGGTCAATCAGACATTGATGACACATCCTAAGGATAGTCCATCAATGTAAAAATAATGGATTATCTCTTTAACCCCATGTACATGATTGCGGGATGATCATCTGTGCAGAGACCTCAGGAGTAGGGATGAGTGAACCGAAACGGTAAAGTTTGGGGCTCGTGCCAGATACTGGGTATCCAGGGCTCAAACACTGACTTTTAAAAAACCCTCCACTTTCTGCTTTACCTTGGCAGGTTATCAAAAATAAAAGGGACCCCACGGCATTTTTTAAATTATTTAAATAATTTTTAAAACGGCGTGGGGTCCCTCTTTTTTTCATAACCTGCCAAGGTAAAGCAGAACTATGGGGAGATAAGGTATGCACACCAGTGACTATGGAAGGGGAATACATGGAATAGCAGAAACTGCTGTGTGAATACTGACATGAAAAACTCAATAGCTAATTGTAAGAATGAAATGTGAAAAATGGAACCTGCATTACTGCCATGAATATATGAATAAAGAGAAATTTAGCTACTGAATTGATCAATGCAGAAGAGCCCCAACACTACGCCAAAGTATTTCTCTACGTTGGGGTCCCTAGCTTGTGTGTGTCCTCTCATGCAGTTAAAAAACTTACCGTGTATGGGACGCTGAGACCCAGGCTATATATGCGTATAATGTGGATTGGCAATAGGTGTGTATGGGGAGGGTTCACAAACGAAAAACTACTAACATTAAGGAATAACGTTTGGAACTCCATTCTATGTCTGAACTGGGTGCAAAAAACCTAAAAAACATCACTATGGGGAGATAAGGTATGCACACCAGTGACTATGGAAGGGGAATACATGGAATAGCAGAAACTGCTGTGTGAATACTGACATGAAAAACTCAATAGCTAATTGTAAGAATGAAATGTGAAAAATGGAACCTGCATTACTGCCATGAATATATGAATAAAGAGAAATTTAGCTACTGAATTGATCAATGCAGAAGAGCCCCAACACTACGCCAAAGTATTTCTCTACGTTGGGGTCCCTAGCTTGTGTGTGTCCTCTCATGCAGTTAAAAAACTTACCGTGTATGGGACGCTGAGACCCAGGCTATATATGCGTATAATGTGGATTGGCAATAGGTGTGTATGGGGAGGGTTCACAAACGAAAAAGTACTAACATTAAGGAATAACGTTTGGAACTCCATTCTATGTCTGAACTGGGTGCAAAAAACCTAAAAAACATCACTATGGGGAGATAAGGTATGCACACCAGTGACTATGGAAGGGGAATACATGGAATAGCAGAAACTGCTGTGTGAATACTGACATGAAAAACTCAATAGCTAATTGTAAGAATGAAATGTGAAAAATGGAACCTGCATTACTGCCATGAATATATGAATAAAGAGAAATTTAGCTACTGAATTGATCAATGCAGAAGAGCCCCAACACTACGCCAAAGTATTTCTCTACGTTGGGGTCCCTAGCTTGTGTGTGTCCTCTCATGCAGTTAAAAAACTTACCGTGTATGGGACGCTGAGACCCAGGCTATATATGCGTATAATGTGGATTGGCAATAGGTGTGTATGGGGAGGGTTCACAAACGAAAAACTACTAACATTAAGGAATAACGTTTGGAACTCCATTCTATGTCTGAACTGGGTGCAAAAAACCTAAAAAACATCACTATGGGGAGATAAGGTATGCACACCAGTGACTATGGAAGGGGAATACATGGAATAGCAGAAACTGCTGTGTGAATACTGACATGAAAAACTCAATAGCTAATTGTAAGAATGAAATGTGAAAAATGGAACCTGCATTACTGCCATGAATATATGAATAAAGAGAAATTTAGCTACTGAATTGATCAATGCAGAAGAGCCCCAACACTACGCCAAAGTATTTCTCTACGTTGGGGTCCCTAGCTTGTGTGTGTCCTCTCATGCAGTTAAAAAACTTACCGTGTATGGGACGCTGAGACCCAGGCTATATATGCGTATAATGTGGATTGGCAATAGGTGTGTATGGGGAGGGTTCACAAACGAAAAACTACTAACATTAAGGAATAACGTTTGGAACTCCATTCTATGTCTGAACTGGGTGCAAAAAACCTAAAAAACATCACTATGGGGAGATAAGGTATGCACACCAGTGACTATGGAAGGGGAATACATGGAATAGCAGAAACTGCTGTGTGAATACTGACATGAAAAACTCAATAGCTAATTGTAAGAATGAAATGTGAAAAATGGAACCTGCATTACTGCCATGAATATATGAATAAAGAGAAATTTAGCTACTGAATTGATCAATGCAGAAGAGCCCCAACACTACGCCAAAGTATTTCTCTACGTTGGGGTCCCTAGCTTGTGTGTGTCCTCTCATGCAGTTAAAAAACTTACCGTGTATGGGACGCTGAGACCCAGGCTATATATGCGTATAATGTGGATTGGCAATAGGTGTGTATGGGGAGGGTTCACAAACGAAAAACTACTAACATTAAGGAATAACGTTTGGAACTCCATTCTATGTCTGAACTGGGTGCAAAAAACCTAAAAAACATCACTATGGGGAGATAAGGTATGCACACCAGTGACTATGGAAGGGGAATACATGGAATAGCAGAAACTGCTGTGTGAATACTGACATGAAAAACTCAATAGCTAATTGTAAGAATGAAATGTGAAAAATGGAACCTGCATTACTGCCATGAATATATGAATAAAGAGAAATTTAGCTACTGAATTGATCAATGCAGAAGAGCCCCAACACTACGCCAAAGTATTTCTCTACGTTGGGGTCCCTAGCTTGTGTGTGTCCTCTCATGCAGTTAAAAAACTTACCGTGTATGGGACGCTGAGACCCAGGCTATATATGCGTATAATGTGGATTGGCAATAGGTGTGTATGGGGAGGGTTCACAAACGAAAAACTACTAACATTAAGGAATAACGTTTGGAACTCCATTCTATGTCTGAACTGGGTGCAAAAAACCTAAAAAACATCACTATGGGGAGATAAGGTATGCACACCAGTGACTATGGAAGGGGAATACATGGAATAGCAGAAACTGCTGTGTGAATACTGACATGAAAAACTCAATAGCTAATTGTAAGAATGAAATGTGAAAAATGGAACCTGCATTACTGCCATGAATATATGAATAAAGAGAAATTTAGCTACTGAATTGATCAATGCAGAAGAGCCCCAACACTACGCCAAAGTATTTCTCTACGTTGGGGTCCCTAGCTTGTGTGTGTCCTCTCATGCAGTTAAAAAACTTACCGTGTATGGGACGCTGAGACCCAGGCTATATATGCGTATAATGTGGATTGGCAATAGGTGTGTATGGGGAGGGTTCACAAACGAAAAACTACTAACATTAAGGAATAACGTTTGGAACTCCATTCTATGTCTGAACTGGGTGCAAAAAACCTAAAAAACATCACTATGGGGAGATAAGGTATGCACACCAGTGACTATGGAAGGGGAATACATGGAATAGCAGAAACTGCTGTGTGAATACTGACATGAAAAACTCAATAGCTAATTGTAAGAATGAAATGTGAAAAATGGAACCTGCATTACTGCCATGAATATATGAATAAAGAGAAATTTAGCTACTGAATTGATCAATGCAGAAGAGCCCCAACACTACGCCAAAGTATTTCTCTACGTTGGGGTCCCTAGCTTGTGTGTGTCCTCTCATGCAGTTAAAAAACTTACCGTGTATGGGACGCTGAGACCCAGGCTATATATGCGTATAATGTGGATTGGCAATAGGTGTGTATGGGGAGGGTTCACAAACGAAAAACTACTAACATTAAGGAATAACGTTTGGAACTCCATTCTATGTCTGAACTGGGTGCAAAAAACCTAAAAAACATCACTATGGGGAGATAAGGTATGCACACCAGTGACTATGGAAGGGGAATACATGGAATAGCAGAAACTGCTGTGTGAATACTGACATGAAAAACTCAATAGCTAATTGTAAGAATGAAATGTGAAAAATGGAACCTGCATTACTGCCATGAATATATGAATAAAGAGAAATTTAGCTACTGAATTGATCAATGCAGAAGAGCCCCAACACTACGCCAAAGTATTTCTCTACGTTGGGGTCCCTAGCTTGTGTGTGTCCTCTCATGCAGTTAAAAAACTTACCGTGTATGGGACGCTGAGACCCAGGCTATATATGCGTATAATGTGGATTGGCAATAGGTGTGTATGGGGAGGGTTCACAAACGAAAAACTACTAACATTAAGGAATAACGTTTGGAACTCCATTCTATGTCTGAACTGGGTGCAAAAAACCTAAAAAACATCACTATGGGGAGATAAGGTATGCACACCAGTGACTATGGAAGGGGAATACATGGAATAGCAGAAACTGCTGTGTGAATACTGACATGAAAAACTCAATAGCTAATTGTAAGAATGAAATGTGAAAAATGGAACCTGCATTATTTTTCACATTTCATTCTTACAATTAGCTATTGAGTTTTTCATGTCAGTATTCACACAGCAGTTTCTGCTATTCCATGTATTCCCCTTCCATAGTCACTGGTGTGCATACCTTATCTCCCCATAGTGATGTTTTTTAGGTTTTTTGCACCCAGTTCAGACATAGAATGGAGTTCCAAACGTTATTCCTTAATGTTAGTAGTTTTTCGTTTGTGAACCCTCCCCATACACACCTATTGCCAATCCACATTATACGCATATATAGCCTGGGTCTCAGCGTCCCATACACGGTAAGTTTTTTAACTGCATGAGAGGACACACACAAGCTAGGGACCCCAACGTAGAGAAATACTTTGGCGTAGTGTTGGGGCTCTTCTGCATTGATCAATTCAGTAGCTAAATTTCTCTTTATTCATATATTCATGGCAGTAATGCAGGTTCCATTTTTCACATTTCATTCTTACAATTAGCTATTGAGTTTTTCATGTCAGTATTCACACAGCAGTTTCTGCTATTCCATGTATTCCCCTTCCATAGTCACTGGTGTGCATACCTTATCTCCCCATAGTGATGTTTTTTAGGTTTTTTGCACCCAGTTCAGACATAGAATGGAGTTCCAAACGTTATTCCTTAATGTTAGTAGTTTTTCGTTTGTGAACCCTCCCCATACACACCTATTGCCAATCCACATTATACGCATATATAGCCTGGGTCTCAGCGTCCCATACACGGTAAGTTTTTTAACTGCATGAGAGGACACACACAAGCTAGGGACCCCAACGTAGAGAAATACTTTGGCGTAGTGTTGGGGCTCTTCTGCATTGATCAATTCAGTAGCTAAATTTCTCTTTATTCATATATTCATGGCAGTAATGCAGGTTCCATTTTTCACATTTCATTCTTACAATTAGCTATTGAGTTTTTCATGTCAGTATTCACACAGCAGTTTCTGCTATTCCATGTATTCCCCTTCCATAGTCACTGGTGTGCATACCTTATCTCCCCATAGTGATGTTTTTTAGGTTTTTTGCACCCAGTTCAGACATAGAATGGAGTTCCAAACGTTATTCCTTAATGTTAGTAGTTTTTCGTTTGTGAACCCTCCCCATACACACCTATTGCCAATCCACATTATACGCATATATAGCCTGGGTCTCAGCGTCCCATACACGGTAAGTTTTTTAACTGCATGAGAGGACACACACAAGCTAGGGACCCCAACGTAGAGAAATACTTTGGCGTAGTGTTGGGGCTCTTCTGCATTGATCAATTCAGTAGCTAAATTTCTCTTTATTCATATATTCATGGCAGTAATGCAGGTTCCATTTTTCACATTTCATTCTTACAATTAGCTATTGAGTTTTTCATGTCAGTATTCACACAGCAGTTTCTGCTATTCCATGTATTCCCCTTCCATAGTCACTGGTGTGCATACCTTATCTCCCCATAGTGATGTTTTTTAGGTTTCTTGCACCCAGTTCAGACATAGAATGGAGTTCCAAACGTTATTCCTTAATGTTAGTAGTTTTTCGTTTGTGAACCCTCCCCATACACACCTATTGCCAATCCACATTATACGCATATATAGCCTGGGTCTCAGCGTCCCATACACGGTAAGTTTTTTAACTGCATGAGAGGACACACACAAGCTAGGGACCCCAACGTAGAGAAATACTTTGGCGTAGTGTTGGGGCTCTTCTGCATTGATCAATTCAGTAGCTAAATTTCTCTTTATTCATATATTCATGGCAGTAATGCAGGTTCCATTTTTCACATTTCATTCTTACAATTAGCTATTGAGTTTTTCATGTCAGTATTCACACAGCAGTTTCTGCTATTCCATGTATTCCCCTTCCATAGTCACTGGTGTGCATACCTTATCTCCCCATAGTGATGTTTTTTAGGTTTTTTGCACCCAGTTCAGACATAGAATGGAGTTCCAAACGTTATTCCTTAATGTTAGTAGTTTTTCGTTTGTGAACCCTCCCCATACACACCTATTGCCAATCCACATTATACGCATATATAGCCTGGGTCTCAGCGTCCCATACACGGTAAGTTTTTTAACTGCATGAGAGGACACACACAAGCTAGGGACCCCAACGTAGAGAAATACTTTGGCGTAGTGTTGGGGCTCTTCTGCATTGATCAATTCAGTAGCTAAATTTCTCTTTATTCATATATTCATGGCAGTAATGCAGGTTCCATTTTTCACATTTCATTCTTACAATTAGCTATTGAGTTTTTCATGTCAGTATTCACACAGCAGTTTCTGCTATTCCATGTATTCCCCTTCCATAGTCACTGGTGTGCATACCTTATCTCCCCATAGTGATGTTTTTTAGGTTTTTTGCACCCAGTTCAGACATAGAATGGAGTTCCAAACGTTATTCCTTAATGTTAGTAGTTTTTCGTTTGTGAACCCTCCCCATACACACCTATTGCCAATCCACATTATACGCATATATAGCCTGGGTCTCAGCGTCCCATACACGGTAAGTTTTTTAACTGCATGAGAGGACACACACAAGCTAGGGACCCCAACGTAGAGAAATACTTTGGCGTAGTGTTGGGGCTCTTCTGCATTGATCAATTCAGTAGCTAAATTTCTCTTTATTCATATATTCATGGCAGTAATGCAGGTTCCATTTTTCACATTTCATTCTTACAATTAGCTATTGAGTTTTTCATGTCAGTATTCACACAGCAGTTTCTGCTATTCCATGTATTCCCCTTCCATAGTCACTGGTGTGCATACCTTATCTCCCCATAGTGATGTTTTTTAGGTTTTTTGCACCCAGTTCAGACATAGAATGGAGTTCCAAACGTTATTCCTTAATGTTAGTAGTTTTTCGTTTGTGAACCCTCCCCATACACACCTATTGCCAATCCACATTATACGCATATATAGCCTGGGTCTCAGCGTCCCATACACGGTAAGTTTTTTAACTGCATGAGAGGACATACACAAGCTAGGGACCCCAACGTAGAGAAATACTTTGGCGTAGTGTTGGGGCTCTTCTGCATTGATCAATTCAGTAGCTAAATTTCTCTTTATTCATATATTCATGGCAGTAATGCAGGTTCCATTTTTCACATTTCATTCTTACAATTAGCTATTGAGTTTTTCATGTCAGTATTCACACAGCAGTTTCTGCTATTCCATGTATTCCCCTTCCATAGTCACTGGTGTGCATACCTTATCTCCCCATAGTGATGTTTTTTAGGTTTTTTGCACCCAGTTCAGACATAGAATGGAGTTCCAAACGTTATTCCTTAAGGTAAAGCAGAAAGCTGTAGGCTGGTATTATCAGGATGGAAAGGCCTATGGTCATTTGACCATTCCCAGCCTAAAAATAGCAGCTCGCAGCCACCCCAAAAGTGGCACATCGATTAGATCTTCCCGATTGCCAAGATGCGGTGTCAATCAGGGTAATACAGGGGAAACAATACTTCCTGTCAATCAGACTTGAGCTCACAGAAAAGTTTCTATGTGCAGTTAATATGTTTTTCAAGACAAAAAAGAATCATAATTAAATTTTATGGGATTGAAGACCACACAAAAATATATCATTATGCATTAGTTTGGTGAGTATAATTTCAGTCAGTACCCAAAAAAGCTACAACACTGGGAGTAAGGCTATGTGCACATGCTGCAGAATTGGTGCAGAAATGTTCTGCACGTTGTGGCAAAAATTGCATCAAAAACTGGATGGATAAGTACCACAAAACTCCTGTAAAGGTTTCCTAAGCATTTAAAATGGACGCTTAAGGGGGCTTTACACGCAACGACATCGCTAACGAGATGTCGTTGGGGTCACGGAATTCGTGACGCACATCCAGCCTCGTTAGCGACATCATTGCATGTGACACGTACGAGCGACCGCTAACGATGCAAAATACTCACCAAATCATTGATTGCTGACACATTGTCCATTTCCCAAATATCATTGCTGACTTTGGATGCAGGTTGTTCGTCGTTCCTGAGGCAGCACACATCGCTACGTGTGACACCCCAGGAACGACGAACAACACCGTACCTGCGTCCTCTGGCAATGAGGTGGGCGTGACTTTCATGCGGCTGTTCTCCGCCCCTCCGCTTCTATTGGTAGGAAAAGGATGGCACCTCCTGTCAGTGTGTCAACAAGATATTGGGGTGCACTTTAGGTTCTAAAGCCACAAAGTGAAAAGTAGACAAGGCACTCCCAAAAAGCTTTGCATGAAGATTTATTTATGTGCTTTAAAGCACATAAATAAATCTTCACCTCCGCTTCTATTGGACGCCTGCCGTGTGACGTCGCTGTAACGCCGCACGAACCGCCCCCTTACAAAAGAGGCTGTTTGCCTCCCACAGCGACGTCGCTAGGAAGGTAAGTATGTGTGACGGGTACTAGCGATTTTGTCCGCCACAGGCAGCGATTTGCCCGTGAAGCACAAACAACGGGGGCGGATGCAAACGCTAGTGAAATCGCTAGCGATGTCGCAGCGTGTAAAGCCACCTTTAGTCTGATTCAGTAGGCTACACAATCATGGGGAATACTGCTGACTTGACAGATGTCCAGAAGCCAGTCATTGACACACTCCACAAGGAGGGTAGGCCACAAAACGTCATTGCTAAAGAAGCTGGCTGTTCACAGAGTGCTGTATCCAAGCATATTAATGGATAGTTGAGTGGAAGGAAAAAGTGTGGTAGAAAAAGGTGCACAAGCAACGGGGATAACCACAGCCTTTATAGGATTGTTAAGAAAAAGCTATTCAAAACTTTGGGGGAGATTCACAAGGAGTGGACTGCTGCTGGTGTTAGTGCTTCAAGAACCACCACACACAGATGTATCCAGGACATGGGCTACAACTGTCGAATTCCTTCTGTCAGGCCACTCATGACCAATAGATAACGCCAGAAGCGTCTTACCTGGGCCAAGGAGAAAAAGAACTGGACTGTTTGTAGTGCTAAGATGTTAGTGGCCACCAGGAATCCATATTGATAGCCTGTCTTTAAGAAACCCTTTAAGATATTAGACTGCAACAGTTTAGTTTATATTAGCTTGTTTTTCTGTAATTTTCCCAGACACCTGGAGTTATAGTTCTTATCAATATTTAGTGAGAAAGCACATGTTTATAGTATCCCTCAATACACATAGTTCTCTTATCAATGTTTTGTGAGAATGTGCATGTTTATAGTATGGTGAAACATTTGAAACCAGAAGCCTTTGGCATGGCTCATCCGGTGACATGTTTGTCTGGTGTAGATTGACATCTGACTAGTTGGCCACTTAGAGGTGGGATACTATATTGGACAAATGGAACCTGTTAGAGTTTACTTAACAATTGGTTACACGAGCATTTGTTTTAAAGTGAGATATAAACTAGTAAAGATTACATCGTAGTCAGAAGCCTGTTTACCTGTGGAGGGCACGCCCGTGAGACCACTGTGTGGATCCCAGGATTTTCTCTGTCTTCGCTGTTTTTGATTCTCACAGCCGATGCAGACAGATGATGCGAGTAACTCCTGGTGACGTTTTCCTATGTAGTGTTCAATGTAAGTACTTTACCTTTATGATTTATATTATGCAAAATTGTACGCAATATCACACTATTTCCTATTTTCTGCAATCATTGAATCATTATAAGATTAATCGCCATCTTTAAAGCCGTAGCCAATCCCTTTAAATACTTGGCAAAACACTGTTGCTCAGTAATCCAAGGTGTTGTTTTCAGATTAAAGTAAATTTTGCATTGCATTTGGAAATCAAGGTCCCAGAGTCTGGAGGAAGAGTGGAGAGGTCACAATCCAAGCTGCTTGAGGTCTAGTGTGAAGTTTCCACAATCAGTGATGGTTTGGGGAGCCATGTCCTCTGCTGGTGTAGGTCCACTGTGTTTTATCAAGACAAAGTCAGCACAGTCATCTACAAGGAAATTTTAGAACACTCCATGCTTCCCTCTGCCGACAAGCTTTTTGGAGATGGAAATTTCATTTTCCAGCAGGACTTGGCACCTGTCCACACTGCCAAAAGTACCAATACCTGGTTTAATAACCACAGTATCACTGTGCTTGATTGGCCAGCAATCTTGCCTGACCTAAACCCCATAGAGAATCTATTTGGTATTGTCAAGAGGAAGATGAGAGACACCAGACCCAACAATGCAGATGAGCTGAATGCTGCTATCAAAACAACCTGAGCTTCCATAACACCTCAGCAGTGCCACAGGGTGATCGCCTCCATGCCACGCCGCATTGATGCAGTAATTCATGCAAAGGAGCCCCGACCAAGTATTGAGTACATTTACTGTACAAACTTTTCAGTAGGCGCCAACATTTCTGAGTTTAAAATAATTTTTTCAGTTGGTCTTATATAATATTCTAATTTTCTGAGATAATGTCTCTTGGGTTTTCATTGGCTGTAAGCCATAATCATCAACATTAACAAAAATGAACACTTGAAATAGATCACTCTGTGTGTAATGGCTCTATATAATGTGTTTCCCTTTTGCATTGAATTATTGAAATAAATTAACTTTTTGATGATACTCCAATTTATTAAGATGCACTTGTAGATGCGTCAAATATGGGAGGCTGTGGACAACTATTTTTAGTCTGGGGGAGCCAATTACCATGGGCTTCGCCAGACTGAAAATACCAGCCCCTAGCTGCCTGGTTTTACCTTGGCTAGCAATCAAAAATAGGGTGGAGCACACATTTTTTGTTTATTCATTTAAATAAAGAAAATAAACATGCTTCCCTGAATTTTTAATTGCCAGCCAAGGTGAAACCAGGCAGCTAGGGGTGGCAGCCAATAGTTGTCTACATTACTTCTGCAGGCAATCAAAAAACACTGTAAAACTGCACCAAAACCAACAAAAAAAAAATCACAGTGTGAACACACCTGTAGTTTTGCGTGTTTTTTCACTATAACATTGAAATGAATGGGTGAAAAAACGCTGCAAAACCGGACCAATAATTGACATGCTGCAGGTTTTTTCTACATCAAAATCGCACGGAAAAAAAACCACTGTATGCATAGCAAATCCAAAATCCCATACATTTTGCAGGCTTCAGGAGAGGCATGAAGATTTTGATGCAGATTTAAAAAAAAATGCTTCAAAAACCGCAGTATGTGCACAAGGCCTAAGACGGACAAGAAGTTTACAGGAAAGTAATATATGACTCCACTTTTATGTTTTCGGAAAAAAAAGAAATACACAATCAGGAAATTAAAATAGATTAGAAAAAAATAGAATGTGTCAGTTCTTAGTTTTAATTGGTAATATAGTATGTAATTGATTCATTTGCTTTAAAAAAGTGAAAGTGAGAAGCTGGCCTTTGGTTGCACAAAGTAGTCACCATTGGACTGTATTTATGCAGGTTAGGATGAAATCAAACCCCTTGTAACACCTGATTGCATTTAGCAGTATTCTTAGGTAAGATGGAAATAATTAAAAAATCCGGCATGCGGTCCCCCCCTATTTTAATACCAGCCAGATAAAGCCATACGGCTGCAGGCTGGTATTCTCAGGATGGGGAGCCCCACGTTATGGGGAGCCCCCCAGCCTAACAATATCAGCCAGCAGACGCCCAGAATTGCCGCATACATTAGATGCGACAGATCTGGGACTGTACCCGGCTCTTCCCGATTTGCCCTGGTGCGTTGGCAAATCGGGGTAATAAGGAGTTATTGGCAGCCCATAGCTGCCAATAAGTCCTAGATTAATCATGTCAGGCGTCTCCCCGAGATACCTTCCATGATTAATCTGTAAATTACAGTTAAAGGATTTTTCGGGTGTGTGTGTTTTTTATTAGAAATAAAAAACACTAACACATTCCCTCATTACCAATTTATTACCCACAACAAAGCCCTCCATGTCCGGCGTAATCCACGGTCCCCAGCGTGGAATCCAGCTCTGCTGCATGCAGGTGACAGGAGCAGCAGAAGACACAGCCGCTCCTGTCACCTCCACGCAGCTAATGAAGACAGCCGTGTGATCGGCTGAGCTGTCACTGAGGTTACCTGGATCCAGCGGTGGATCCAGCGGTGGCCGCGGGCAACCTCAGTGACAGTTCAGCTGATCGCGCTACTCACCGCCGCTCCGGTCAGCTCCACAATGAGGTGAGTAGCGCGATCAGCTGAGCTGTCACTGAGGTTAATCGCGGCCACCGCTGGATCCAGTGACAGCGGGTAACCTCAGTGACAGCTCAGCTGATCGCGTTACTCACCTCATTTGCTGGTGATTTCCCCCCCTCTCTCATACTCACCGATCCCCGATCACCAGCGCTGCACGGCGTTCACACTGCTCCGGCGGCTTTTCCTTTTTTGAAAAAGCCGGCCGCTCATTAAACAATCTCGTATTCCCTGCTTTCCCCGCCCACCGGCAAATGTGATTGGTTGCAGTGAGACACGCCCACACGCTGAGTGACAGCTGTGTCACTGCACCCAATCACAGCAGTCGGTGGGCGTGTCTATACTGTGCAGTAAAATAAATAAATAAATAATTAAAAAATCCGGCGTGCGGTCCCCCCTATTTTAATACCAGCCAGATAAAGCCATACGGCTGCAGGCTGGTATTCTCAGGATGGGGAGCTCCACGTTATGGGGAGCCCCCCAGCCTAACAATATCAGCCAGCAGACGCCCAGAATTGCCGCATACATTAGATGCGACAGATCTGGGACAGTACCCGGCTCTTACCGATTTGCCCTGGTGCGTTGGCAAATCGGGGTAATAAGGAGTTATTGGCAGCCCATAGCTGCCAATAAGTCCTAGATTAATCATGTCAGGCGTCTCCCCGAGATTCCTTCCATGATTAATCTGTAAGTGACAGTAAATAAGCACACACACCCGAAAAAATCCTTTATTAGAAATTAAAAACACAAACACATTCCCTCATTACCAATTTATTACCCACAACAAAGCCCTCCTTGTCCGGCGTACTCCACGGTCCTCCAGCGTCGCATCCAGCTCTGCTGCATGCAGGTGACAGGAGCAGCAGAAGACACAGCCGCTCCGGTCACCTGCACGCAGCTAATGAAGACAGCCGTGTGATCGGCTGAGCTGTTACTGAGGTTACCTGGATCCAGCGGTGGCCGCGGGTAACCTCAGTGACAGCTCAGCTGATCGCTATACTCACCTCATTTGCTGCGTGGAGCTGACCGGAGCGGCGGTGAGTAGCGCGATCAGCTGAGCTGTCACTGAGGTTACCCGCGGCCACCGCTGGATCCACCGCTGGATCCAGGTAACCTCAGTAACAGCTCAGCCGATCACACGGCTGTCTTCATTAGCTGCGTGCAGGTGACCGGAGCGGCTGTGTCTTCTGCTGCTCCTGTCACCTGCATGCAGCAGAGCTGGATGCGACGCTGGAGGACCGTGGATTACGCCGGACAAGGAGGGCTTTGTTGTGGGTAATAAATTGGTAATGAGGGAATTTGTTAGTGTTTTTTATTTCTAATAAAGGATTTTTCGGGTGTGTGTTTTTTAACTGTAATTTACAGATTAATCATGGAGGGTGTCTCATAGACGCCTGACATGATTAATCTAGGACTTATTGGCAGCTATGGGCTGCCAATAACTCCTTATTACCCCGATTTGCCAACGCACCAGGGCAAATCGGGAAGAGCCGGGTACAGTCCCAGAACTGTCGCATATAATGTATGTGGCAATTCTGGACGGCTGCTGGCTGATATTGTTAGGCTGGGGGGCTCCCCATAACGTGGAGCTCCCCATCCTGAGAATACCAGCCTTCAGCCGTATGGCTTTATCTGGCTGGTATTAAAATTGGGGGGGACCTCACGCCGGATTTTTTAATTATTTATTTATTTATTTTACTGCACAGTATAGACACGCCCACCGGCTGCTGTGATTGGGTGCAGTGACACAGCTGTCACTCAGCGTGTGGGCGTGTCTCACTGCAACCAATCATATTTGCCGGTGGGCGGGGAAAAGCAGGGAATACGAGATTGTTTAATGAGCGGCCGGCTTTTTCAAAAAAGGAAAAGCCGCTGGAGCAGAGTGAACGCCGTGCAGCGCCGTGGATCGGGGATCGGTGAGTATGAGAGAGGGGGGGACACTTCAGTCACTCGGGGGATTAGCGGTCACCGGTGAATCCTTCACCGGTGACCGCTAATCAGGACGCTACACAGACAGAGCCGCGGAGTCGCTGTAAAGTCCCCTTCACACACTGAAACTTGCTAGCGATGCATGCTGCACAGCGGGAAACAAAGGACCTAGGAATGGTCCTGAACGATTTGTAGCGATCACAACTTCACAGCGGGGGCCAGGTCGCTGATAGGTTTCACACACTGCAATGTCGCTGGGGAGGTCGCTGTAACGTCACAAAACCGGTGACGTTACAGCGATGTCGTTTGCAATGTTGCAGTGTGTAAACCCAGCTTTACTCAGTCATGCGAAAGGATTATGTCCTCACTAAGGCTATCTATTATCTCTGGTAGCTGAAGCAGAGAATATTTCATATCAGCAGGTGTAAAAATGATTCAATACCTCCCCCATGAAATCAAAATATTCTAAGTAGGGAAATGTAATATGTCTGTTGTTTGAATAATAGAACCTAATTTCTGAAGGCATAATGTTTCACAACCGATGAAAAACAGTCTATCTGGTAAGATTTAAGTTAATTTCCATTTATTTGTACAAGTGAGTTTGTAGTTTGATATGTTCAGGTAAGGTCTGTATACAACCTGGAAAAAGTACTGGGCTGTGGGGTTTGTATTATACTAGATGAAGGACAATGTGTGGTGCATTATAATATAGGGAGGACTATGGGGGTAACTTATAATATATGGTGGACCATGGAGAGTACATTATAATATATGGTACACTATGGGGGTGCAATACAATATATGGAGGACTATGGGGTTTGTATTATACTAGTTGGAGGACTGTGTGTGGTTAGTTATTATATATGGAGGACTATGGGGTTGTCGTATAATATATGGAGGACTATGGGGGTGCTGTATAATATATGGAGGACTATGGAGGGTGCATTATACTATTTGGAGGACCACGGAGGTACACTAAAATATATGGAGGACTATGGTGTGCATTATGCTATTTGAAGGACTATTGTGAGGCCCAATCTAATATATAAAGCTGAGTGTATGTATGTGTGTATGTATGTTTATGTCCTGTGAGGTAGCAGCGTTGTTTGGGCAAAAACGTGAGGCAGTGAGGCAGCAGCGTGTTCACACCAACAGTCTATTTATTGTTGCAGCATAAATAGATCCAATTTCCCACAGTCAAAGTCTCTTCCGGATCACAGCCGGTGCATATAGACAAATTCTTTGCATCAAAAAGTCTTGTTACCTTGGGACCCCGTTAACCGCAGGGATCTGTGTAAGGTTCTCCTAGGCTCACACTCTTGGCCTGTGTTCACTCCACACAGAGCCAGCCCAGCTCACACAGCATGTGTTAGCTTCACCAAGCCTGGCTCTCCACTGAGACACACCCTGCTGTGCTCTGCATGATTTAAACGAAAATGCCGGACATAAGGATTGCTACAAAACCTGGACTGGGAGGAGGGATCTGTCTCCCTGTTACCCTTTGTGCTATACTCCCAGTAATAGCTATAGCAAACTCAGAGGGTTTCCAGACACATTCTGGGGGACACATAGCAGTCTTCAAATATTACCCCTGTCACTGCCTCACATATCCCCCCCCTCAGTTCAAATGGGCGGGGTTGAACTTTTGCCAACATACAGGGACCTCTGGATAGGGCATCCGCATTGCCCTGCAACCTACCAGCCCGGTGTTCCACAGAAAAGTGAAAGTTCTGCAAGGAGAGAAACCACCTGGTGACTCTAGCATTTCTCTCCTTAGCATTCCTCATCCAGACCAAAGGGGAGTGGTCTGTCACCAGGCAAAAGTGTCGCCCCAGCAGGTAGTAGCGTAGGGATTCCAGAGCCCATTTTATGGCCAGGCACTCCTTCTCCACTATGCTATAGTTCTTCTCTGCCGGGGTGAGTTTTCTACTCAAATAGGTGACCGGGTGCTCTTCTCCATCTACCTCCTGGGACAGAACTGCACCCAGACCCACCTCAGAGGCATCTGCCTGTACTATAAACTCCTTTTGAAAGTCAGGGTTGACAAGGACAGGCTGATAACATAGGACTACCTTTAGCGCCTGAAAGGCTTCCTCTGCTTGTGTAGTCCAGTGGACCATGACCGACTTCTTCCCTTTTAAGAGATCGGTCAAAGGCGCCGACCTTCCAGCAAAATTGGGTATGAATCGTCGGTAATACCCCATTATACCCAGAAAGGCTCTTACCTGTTTTGTGGTAAGGGGACGAGGCCAGTTTTGAATGGCTTCGATTTTGTTTACTTGTGGCTTGATAACCCCTTGGCCTATCACATACCCCAAGTAACGGGCTTTTTTGAGACCCATAGCACATTTGCTTGGATTCGCCGTCAGACCAGCAGCTCTGAGCGAATCCACTACCGCTTGTACCTGAGATAAGTGGGTGCTCCAGTCACTGCTATAGATGATGATGTCATCCAAATATGCGGAGGCATATGGTTGATGGGGTTCTAACACTATGTCCATTAATCTCTGAAACGTGGCCGGAGCCCCATGTAAACCAAATGGCAAGACGACATAGTGATAGAGCCCCCCTGGCGTGACAAAAGCGGTCTTTTCTTTTGCCGCCTCTGTCAGCGGCACCTGCCAGTAACCTTTAGTGAGATCGAGAGTCGTGAAGTACTGGGCCCGTCCCAGTCTCTCTATCAGCTCGTCGACCCTGGGCATAGGATACATATCAAATTTCGAAACCTCATTTAACTTTCGGAAGTCATTACAGAATCTTAAAGAACCGTCTGGTTTCGGGATCAGCACAATGGGACTGGCCCATTCGCTCGTGGATTTTTCAATAACCCCTAGTTGGAGCATCTTTTTTACCTCCTCCGCAATGGCTTGCCTACGAGCCTATGGTACCCGGTATGGCCTCAGGCATACCCTTACTTGGGGCTCGGTGACAATATCATGGTGGATTACGGTTGTTCGGCCGGGTAGGCTGGAGAACACATCCGTATTCCGCTGTACTAACCTCCGAGACTCCCGTCTCTGCTGTTTTGAGAGAGAATCCCCTATCCTCACTCCCAATTCATCATCAGGGGACTCCTCCTTTGTTGTTGCCAAGGCACCTGAAAAGGTTAGGTCCAACGTTACGTCAGCCACCATACATTCCCTGTCTTTCCACGCCTTCAGCAGGTTTACATGGTAGATTTGCTCTGGTTTTCTTCTACCTGGCTGATACACCTTATAGTTTACTTCCCCCACTTTCTCCCGGATCTCATAGGGTCCTTGCCATTTGGCTAAGAACTTACTTTCTGCAGTAGGTATTAGGACTAAGACACGATCTCCCGGTTTAAAAGACCTGATGGAGGCCTTTCTATTATACTGAGTACTTTGGGCTGCCTGAGCGTCCAGCAAATGCTCTTTAACAATGGGCATTATTGCCGTGATAAGATCCTGCATACCCATAACGTATTCCACTGTGCTTTTGTGAGGGGTGGGCTCCTGTTCCCAAGTTTCCTTAACTATATCCAGCAGTCCCCGCAGATGTCTGCCATACAGTAACTCAAATGGCGAGAACCCGGTGGAAGATTGTGGGACCTCGCGGATAGCGAACATTAAATAGGGCAATAACATGTCCCAATCTTTCCCCTCTTTGCAGACCACCTTTTTAAACATAGCCTTCAGGGTTTTATTAAAACGTTCCACTAGACCATCAGTCTGGGGATGGTACACTGACGTGCGTAGCTGCTTGATCTGGAGGAGTTTGCACAGTTCCTTTGTAATTTTAGACATAAAGGGAGTGCCCTGATCGGTCAGGATTTCTTTGGGTAACCCCACGCGACAGAACATAGCAAACAACTCCCGAGCAATAAGCCTCGCCGAGGTGTGACGTAGTGGAATGGCCTCCGGATAACGTGTCGCGTAGTCCATCACTACCAGGATGTGGTGGTGACCACGGGCTGATTTTACAATGGGTCCGATCAGATCCATAGCAATCCGCTCAAAAGGCACCTCTATAATGGGTAAAGGTATCAGAGGACTACGGAAACGGTGCGTTGGTGCGGTCAACTGACAAACTGGGCAGGACTCACAGAACCTCTTGATTTCTGCGCCGACCCCTGGTCAGTAAAACCGCTGAAACATTCGTTCCCGCGTTTTCTCTTCACCTAGGTGCCCACTCATTAGGTGGTTATGAGCCAATTCCAAGGTCTGACGGCGGTACGGCTGAGGGACCACCAACTGTTCCACTATTTCCCCCCGGATTGTATCAACCCGATAGAGCAACTCTCTCTTTAGAGCCATGTAGGGAGTTTCCAGCCTGGCACCAGGCCGCTGGGGTACCCCATCAATTACCTGTACATTTCCACGTCCAGGAGCCAATGTGGGGTCCCGGAGCTGTGCGGTTCCGAAATTATCTGGAGACACGTTCAACTCCGGGATTGCCTCGGGTGGCTCAACCCCTCCTGCCATTACCTCTAGGGGGAACTTGGCAGGGTTACACTCTGTCCCTATACTGGTGACCCCTACGGCAGGTATCCCTGAGTCGGGATCGTCCGGCTCAGGGCCTGGTTCAATCATACACCTCGGAGGGCTAGGTCGCCTCCCACATAATGTCCACAACAGGGGCAAGTCTCTTCCCAAAATAACAGCATATGGAAGTCTTTTCATCACCCCCACTTCATGTTGAACCTCTCCACACGAGGTAGCAATGGTGACCCTTTCCATAGGGTATTCACGTAGGTCTCCATGAATACAAAGTACCCCTACTTTATGTCCTGTAGGGTTTTCCCCGGAGACCAAGGAGGCATGTACAAGAGTCACTACACTTCCCGAGTCCAACAAAGCCTCTGCTGTATAGCCATTAACACGTACTTTGCAGAGATGGGGCTCCTCCCCCATAGTAACAGTGTTTGTGGTACAAACAGTATGGGCATACATTGATACCCGGCGAGCATACCGGCAGTCCATGGGTTCTGATGTAAGTGGGCACTGTGCCATCACATGCCCGAGCTGATGGCACCGCCAGCACATAACAGCAGAGGTGTCCCTGATTCGGGTGTCTGACTTTGGGGAACCGGGACTCCGGCTAACCTTAGCCTGGGGTTTACTCTCTGCCAGGGCTGAAGACGGGACAGCACACGAGGGGGGACGGGAGTCTTTTACCAACTGTGAAGGGGGCGTATCCCTACGGAGTGCCCGCCGTGAAGCAGAGTCCCGGACCAACTCCTGGGTAGCTGTGTAGCGTTCCACCAAATTCACTAGCTGGTCTAGGGTACCGGGGTCCCCCTGTCCCACCCACCGTTGAATGGGGGCTGGCAAAGTCCGCACAAACCGTTCAATCACCACCCGCTCAATCATCTGTCCGGGGTTCAAGGTCTCCGGCTGCAGCCATTTTTTTACAAGGTCCAGTAAGACATGGGCCTGTGAGCGTGCAGGTTTTCCCTTCTCAAAGGACCACTGGTTCACTCGTTGGGCCCGGAGATAAGTGTTAACCCCCATTCGTGCAAGGATCTCACCTTTCAGTATGCCATAGTCCTTGGCATCCTCCGTGCTGAGATCCAGGTAGGCTTTTTGGGGTTCACCTACCAAGAACGGGGCCACGACATCAGTCCAACGGTCGGTAGACAATTTCTCTCGCTCAGCGGTCCTCTCAAACACGGAGAGAAAGGCTTCTGGGTCGTCCTCTGCACTCATCTTTGTAAGTGCCGCCCTTACTCTGTCCTGGGCCGCAGGAAGGACTGGATGACCTGGAGTTACCGCTGGGAGCGCTTCTCGCAGAGCAGAAAGCTGTTTAGTCAATAAGCTGTTTGTTTCCTGTTGCTGAGCTAACGCCCGCTGGTGCTGAGCATTAGCCTGTTGCTGTTGTGCACTGGTTTGTGCAAAAACCTGCTGTAGTTGAGCAGTAGACTGGGCCAGCTGCTTTACAAGATCCTCCATAGTGGCTGCTGAGGTAAACTGTAACTTTGCAGGCTTGATCATAAGCATGTGAAAACTGGGTTGTTGCCCCTAGCAACCAGGCTGCAACGCCTGCAGGCTTCGTGGACCCGCCGATCCACCGCAAACAGTCAGTAGAAAAAAAAATTTATTTATTTTTTTTTTTTCCGGGTAAGTACCTCTTAGGCCATTGCCCTTAGCAACCAGGCTGCCATGCCCGCATTCTCCACCATAATGTGAGGTAGCAGCGTTGTTTGGGCAAAAACGTGAGGCAGTGAGGCAGCAGCGTGTTCACACCAACAGTCTATTTATTGTTGCAGCATAAATAGATCCAATTTCCCACAGTCAAAGTCTCTTCCGGATCACAGCCGGTGCATATAGACAAACTCTTTGCATCAAAAAGTCTTGTTACCTTGGGACCCCGTTAACCGCAGGGATCTGTGTAAGGTTCTCCTAGGCTCACACTCTTGGCCTGTGTTCACTCCACACAGAGCCAGCCCAGCTCACACAGCATGTGTTAGCTTCACCAAGCCTGGCTCTCCACTGAGACACACCCTGCTGTGTTCTGCATGATTTAAACGAAAATGCTGGACATGAGGATTGCTACAAAACCTGGACTGGGAGGAGGGATCTGTCTCCCTGTTACCCTTTGTGCTATACTCCCAGTAATAGCTATAGCAAACTCAGAGGGTTTCCAGACACATTCTGGGGGACACATAGCGGTCTTCAAATATTACCCCTGTCACTGCCTCACAGTCCGCTAAAGCAATCCTCACCGTCGCATTTACAATTACGAAATGTTGCATAGACTCCCCATGTGACTCAGGGAATGTCACAGACTATGATTTGACAGGAAAATGTAACACCGTGCTTTACAGTTACTCTCCAAGAAACCTGCCCCCATTAAAGTCAATGGAGCTGCGAGCTATAGGTTATTAATAGCAGCTGTGAGTGGCTGCTATAGGAACAAAATAAATTGTTAGTATAAGAAGCTTATGTGTGAAGTAATACAATGTCGGTGGGGAGATGGATAGAGAGATAGAAAGAGACAGCCAGACAGAGACAGAGTAAGAGGCAGAGAGGGAAAGAGACAGAGAGACAGAGACAGACATGGAAAGAGACAGACAGGGAAAGAGACAGAGAGAGACACAGACAGTCATAGAGACAGACAGAGGCAGACAGACAGGGAAAGAGACAGACAGGGAGAGAGACAGAGTGAGACAGACAAAGTTGGGTTGGGTACTGTAGGGTCATTATACTGCGCATCTGGAGGACTTCACTACACTTCATACACTGTTTGTGGCACACTTTTGATGACATCATATTTTATGGGTGCAATGAAAGGGGAACATAGTGGCGTCAATAAGAGGAAAATTACTTTGTGAGATGTGTTCTTGACCCAGATAAATAATTATTTAGTTATTTTTTGGGTGGGGACCCAATTACAACTTCTTGTATGGGGCCCCATGACTTCAATGTACGCCTCTGGATATATAAAGTCTAATAGTTTTAAAACAAACATAAATCCACGGAGTTCAATTTATTACCTTATATGTTGATCTAGAGGAAGGCACAAACCCCATGAAGCAGATGTTAATTGCCCCATATTAGGGACAGGTAAAATATATCTTTGTTATTAATCCCATATTAGGGAAAAATTCCTTCTGAATGCCAAATACATCAATCAGACTAGTTCCCTGAATCAACGTCCCATTACAGAATCTAGTGCTCATAGCCTGTAATATTAGCTTTTTTAAGAAAGGCATGCTGGCCCTGCTACAATTTTAGTAGTGAATCCGTTACAACATCATACTTTTACATATACTATTACATACTTAATTAGTGGATCAATCACTACAACATAATGCAGTAGAACGTTCCATAGTCTCATTGCTCTTCCAGTAAAGAATTGCCATCTGTGCTGCAAAATAGTGTGAGGGTCACCCCCAAAACTCAAATTAAACCACATGTATACAAACAGGAAACATCTTGTATAAAAATCTTCCCTGTTTTACAGATTTAACTTATTTTGTTTACTTAATGTGGACCAAAGAATACACAAAAAATATATACAAATAAGTATTGAGCACATCACCAATTTTCTAAGTAAATATATTTCTAAGGGTGAGCTCACATTAGTATATTTTTACTCACCTAGCATCGGTATGTCATGCGAGTGTGAATTTTTTTCTCATCTAGAAAAAAAACACACTGGTATAGTACTCGCATGACATACATATGGTAGGTGAGGAAAAAAATGCATGAGACTCGCAAACGTTTCTGGCTGAGAGTCTGGGCGATTTTATACAGACTTATGTGAGCACACCCGAATGGTGCTATTGATATGGATTTATCACCAGATGTCCGTAACAACTCATCCAATCCACACAGATAAAGAAATCAAACCATAGATGTTTATAAATTTAGTGATGTCTAATAATGAGAAATTACACAGGAAAACAAGTATTGAACACATGAAAAAAAGAGAGGTGCAAAAAGCTATGGAAAGTCATGACACCAGCTGAAATCTATCAGTAATTAAAATTGTCTCTCCAGTAAAGGAGACAAACTCTAGCACAGCGCCACCTATTGGAAGTAGCGATCCTAAAAGTCACAAGTGGATTTTCAACAATCCTTTGCAATATGACTCAGGATATATAAGCCAGATCAGAATCCCAATTTGCAGACACGGTGTTTCGGGGTGCTTGCCCCTCGTCAGTGCAAAGTATGGGGGTGTCTGATCTGGCTCATGAGAAAGCTATGTGGGGACCACGGGGGAACACTATTCTCCTTAAGGAGACTTTGCAAGCCAGTCTGGCTGCCAGGTAAGGGGACTTATAGCTGCAATGCCCCTCTGGGAAATATTCAAATTGTCTCTCCAGTAAAGGAGACAAACTCTAGCACAGCGCCACCTATTGGAAGTAGCGATCCTAAAAGTCACAAGTGGATTTTCAACAATCCTTTGCAATATGACTCAGGATATATAAGCCAGATCAGAATCCCAATTTGCAGACACGGTGTTTCGGGGTGCTTGCCCCTCGTCAGTGCAAAGTATGGGGGTGTCTGATCTGGCTCATGAGAAAGCTATGTGGGGACCACGGGCCAGATCAGACACCCCCATACTTTGCACTGACGAGGGGCAAGCACCCCGAAACACCGTGTCTGCAAATTGGGATTCTGATCTGGCTTATATATCCTGAGTCATATTGCAAAGGATTGTTGAAAATCCACTTGTGACTTTTAGGATCGCTACTTCCAATAGGTGGCGCTGTGCTAGAGTTTGTCTCCTTTACTGGAGAGACAATTTGAATATTTCCCAGAGGGGCATTGCAGCTATAAGTCCCCTTACCTGGCAGCCAGACTGGCTTGCAAAGTCTCCTTAAGGAGAATAGTGTTCTATCAGTAATTAGGGAGATATCCTGTCACTTGGAAAATTATATCAGCTGGTTCAACTGATGGTCTATAAAAAGGTGTCTCATTACTAAGTTGCCACACAAGAAACATCTCATGATGGGTAAAACCATAAGTTGTGTAAAGAACTTTGCAACCTTATTGTTGCAAAACATACTGATGGCATTGGTTACAGGAGAATTTCTAAACTACTGAAGGTTCCACTGAGCCCTGTAGGGGCCATAACCCAGAAGTGTAAAGAACATAATTTCACCATAAACCAGCCATTACCAGATGCTCCCCGCAAGATTTCAGACTGAGTTGTGAAAAGAATTATCAGAAGAGTTGTCCACGAGCCAAGGACCACATGTGGAGAGCTACAGTAAAGGCCCAGTCACACTAAACAACTTACCAGCGATCCCAACAACGATCCAAGCTGATAGGGATCGCTGGTAAGTTGCTAGGAGGTTGCTGGTGAGATGTCACACTGCGACGCTCCAGCGATCCCACCAGCAACCTGACCAGGCAGGGATCGCTGGAGCGTGGCTACACGAGTTGCTGGTGAGCTCACCAGCAACCAGTGACCAGCCCCCAGACAGCAGCGCCGCATGGAAGCGATGCTGCTCTTGGTAACTAAGGTAAATATCGGGTAACCAACCCGATATTTACCTTGGTTACCAGCGCACACCGCTTAGCGCTGGCTCCCTGCTCTCCTAGCTACAGTACACATGGGGTTAATTACCCGATGTGTACTGCAGCTACATGTGCACAGAGCAGGGGCCTGCACTGACAGTGTGAGAACGGTGGATGCTGGTAACAAAGGTAAATATCGGGTAACCAAGGTAAGGGCTTCTTGGTTACCCGATGTTTACTGTGGTTACCAGAGTCCGCAGAAGCCGGCTCCTGCTGCCTTCACATTTAGTTGTTGCTCTGTCGCTGTCACACACAGCGATGTGTGCTTCACAGCGGGACAGCAACAACTAAAAAATGGCCCAGGACATTCAGCAACAACCAACGACCTCACAGCAGGGGCCAGGTTGTTGCTGGATGTCACACTAAGCAACATCGCTAGCAACATCGCTGCTACATCACAAAAGTTGTTCGTTAGCAGCGATGTTGCTAGCGATGTTGTTTAGTGTGACTGGGCCTTAAGATCTGGAATCAGCAGGTACATTGTTTTATAGAAAACAATAAGTAATAGGGTAACGTTCCACTTGCGTATAGCTTTTGATGTGAGCACATCTGAAGCGATATGCTAATGATTCCCTGGTTTGAGTGTCAGCCAAGGGTAATGGGACTGTGAAGCAATCTTGGGATCGTATCGCAGCTGCGGAGAAGAGGGAGGGAACACTTTCTCCCCATCTCCTCCGCTGCCTGTGTCTTCATATATCACACTGCACTCGGATTACATCTGAGTGCAGTGCTATGTTTCACACGCTCCCATAGACTTGTATGAGCCGTCTCGGCCAAAAGCAGCATGCTGCGATTCATTCCTCATGCCGCTATGGCATGAGAAATCAATCGCAGATGGACACGGCCCCATAGTTTTGCACTAGAGTGAGAGCAATCCGATGTTTTATCAGATTGCACTTGTCCATGCAAAATGCAAGTGGACCCGAGGCAATACATTCACCGTCCATGGCATGTATGCATGCTCACAGTGCAAGACTGTGTCGCGGGCGGAGGAGGGGACGCTGCGCTCTCCCACTGCTCGGGTCCGGCCGCTGCTGCTGTGGCTGCTGCTCGGTGGTGGCTCGAGCGGTGGGCCGGATCCCGGGGACTCGAGCGGCGTTCCTCGCCCGTGAGTGAAAAGGGTGGGGATTGATTGTGGGGATTTGATATTGTCCGTGACGCCACCCACGGTTGTGGTGAGATTGGTGACACCACCGCTGCTCTGGACGGGGATCCCGGGAGCGATGACAGGGAGCAGCCTGGATGTTAGTTCTCCCCTCCGTGGGTAGGGGGTTGGTTGTCCCGGGGCCCGGTGATGGGGTAGGGATGGATTACAGGCGGGTTACGGGGCCTGGCGAGGTGCAGGGTCACGGGGGCAGCGCTGTGCCGCACAGCACGGTGGTACTCACTCAGCCAATGATGTACACAGAGTCTCCGGTAAAGCAAACGGCTGGATGGACGGGTCCCACGGCTGCGGTGTTTCTCTTCCCGGCAGGTTGATGGTGACTGCCTTTACCTGCACCTGTGTAGTGTAAACGGTTCCAATGGGTTCCCACCGGTAACCCGCTCCCCAGCTTGAAGGTTGCTGAAGGAGCCCCTTTTGCCTGCAGGCTCTGGCCCTGGGAACTTTAGCCTTGGCAGTGACTGTGTTTCCCTCTCTCGGTTGGACTGTTGCCTTCTGTCGGGACTTGGCTGCTGGGAAACCCAGGAGGTTCCCTTCGCTAACGAATTTGACAAATTCACGGCGACTCCTAGCCTTGTCGGGGTCCGTAAGCCCCTGCCGGATGGTGCTGGCTTCTCTTTGCGTACCGGTCCGGTACCGCCGGGCCACCGCCCATCCACGGTCCTTACGGCTAGCTCTAATAGGCTTCTCCTGCAGACGGTCACCACCGTCTGCCAACCTTGCTGATCCGTCCGGGCCACATACCCGGACCACTTCTGTCTGCTCCTCTACCACTTTCCTTCCTCTCACTTTCACTTCCAAAACTCAACTCCCTACTTTTCCTGCCTCCAGGACTGTGAACTCCTCGGTGGGCGGGACCAACCACCTGGCCCACCCCCTGGTGTGGACATCAGCCCCTGGAGGAAGGCAACAAGGGTTTTTGTCTGACTTCGGTGTGCCTGACCGGGAGTGTGGGGTGTGTTGGTGTTGTTCTGTGACGACCTGGCTTGTCCAGGGCGCCACAACTGCATTGCTGAACAAAAAGCATGTTCGAGAGCATTTAAAGTTTGCTTTACAACATTTAAACAAGTCTTTGAAATACTGGGAGAATATAGTCTTGTCATATAACACCAAAATTGACGTCTTTGTATGCCATAATACACACCATATTTGGAGGCCAAAAGGCACTGCGTATCAGCCCAAAAACACCATACCAACAGTGAAGTTTGAAGGTGAGAACATCTAGCGTGCGGCTTTTTTCAACATACAGCACTGGAAAACTTCAGCTAAATAAAGGAAGGATGAATGGTCAAATATAAAAAGACATTCTTATAAAAAATCTGCTGCCATTTACCAGGATGATGACGATTAAACGCTTGTGGATATTTCAGCGAAACAATGATCCCAAACACACAGTCAAGAAAACTCTCAAGTGGTATCATTGAAAGAAAATAAAGCTGCTAGAATGGCTCAGACAATCACCTGACCTGAATCCAATAAAACTATTATGGTAGAAACAAAAGCTCAGGGTTCATAGAAGGAGCCCACGGGACCTTCAGAACACTTGGGGAAATTGTGCAGAAAAAAAGCAGTAGAAAAAACTGAGCACTTACACAATGTGTGAACATGGCTTTAGTGTCACATTTTTATTACATTTTTTTATGGGTTTAATAGAGAGAAATAATCAATCACGCCATGTTTTTACGCCATTTATCGATCACCATAAATAACACAGGTCTGAAAAAAATATTTTTAAAAAGCTGCATGGGTTTTCAGTGAATTTAATGTATTTTGGTGTGCTGAATCTACAAATGACTTCCATTTTAAACCATCAAGTACTGTTTTCTTGCAAAAGAAGTGAGAATATAATGAATCAACAGTGATCGGTCAAAAAATCATCATTTTATTATCAAGTAAAACAGAATTAAGTTTATCATCCAATTCATTGATCAATGTTTAGTATTCACTCTATTGACCTGTGAAATCATATTTTCTTCTCTTTCAATGTTCTCCTGGTGTGCTCTCATTTTCTGGTGTTTCCAGTTTCCCGCTTCAGCATCTAGCAGTAGTCACCCATCATGTTCACGTCCCATCTTACCTGGTAATGTTTCTCCATTTCCTTAACATCTTAGTGGAATCTTTCCGATTACGCCTCACTTTAAACTCATAAGTTTTCAGGAAAGTCGTCCATGTGTGAATGTAAAAGTATCGACCTTTAAGCTCATGTTGCAGCCTTGAGCTTTCAATGGAGTTAGCATGCGTTCTACAATGTTTTTGTAACCTGTATCTTTGTAATTTCCCAAAAACATATGCACTACATCTTTGAAAGAATCCCACGCTTCTCTTTCAGTTTTATTCATGCACATTGGAAACAAGGAATCAGAAGAACGTATGTTGGGTCCTACAAAAACTACCTCTTTTAGCTTATCCTCAGAGTTGTTTGGGAACTTGGAGTACAGTGGTTTGAAGCTTTCCCCATACTTTGGTAGAAATTTAACAAACTGTTTCATAAGACCCAGTTTGATGTGAAGGGGTGCTAAGAGAACTCTATCATGAGGAACCAGGCTTTTGTTGATGATGTTCTCTTGACCAGGCGTTAGGGCATCTCGAAGTGGCCAGTCAGTTAGAATGAAGATCTCTGGCTTGACTATCCCAGAAGCACATAAAGCAGGAATACTTTGTATATCCTAACTGCTGGCATAATAGCAGCCTTAGCATTTTGAAGTCTCCACAAATCATCCAGCGATGATCTTCATACTTTTTTTAAGGAATCAGAGCCAAATTTTCATAATTTTACTGCAGGTGCACTGAGTGTTCAACAGGAAGTGATGCAAACTCATTTCCATTTTGCAGTAGGATGGATTTTAGGCTTATTTTGGAAAAATCTATAAATCAGTGCCATTGGGATGATTGATATTCGATTTCAAATTGCCCCATGAGCAATGTGAATTCACTCTCTCTCTTGATCAGAGTTTAGGTTCAAAGACATCAAAATTTAAGCAGGAATACTTAACTATCATGGTAACGACTAGACTTTTGGTCCATGGGGACAGTAGGTTAAGCAAGATGACTAGGAAACATTTCTTGATACGGTCTACACCCAATTACACAGTCCTAATGGTGATCTTCGAAGGTGATCCCATATTTAAAGGGAACCTGTCAGATTCAATATGCACACAGAACCACAAGCAGTTCTGGGTGCATATTGCTAATCCCTGCCTAACTGTCCCTGTATACACTAACATAGATAAAGAGATCTTTAGAAAAAGTATTTCTAAAGATCCTTTATCGTATGCTAATGAGCGTGGGTACTAGTCCCAATGGCGTAAAGTTCCTTTGCCAGTCGGCCCCATTAGCATGTTAGTACGTCCCTGTGGGTGTGCTAACATGCTAATGAATGCGCAGCGTCAGAGGATGATCTCACTCACCGCTCCACTGCTAAGGCCGCCCGACGCTGGATTTCGGCTCAGTGCGCATGATCCCGGCGTTTTCGGTCATGCGCACTACTTCAGTTTGAAGCCACGATGGGTACTGCGCACTGAGCCGAAATCGAGGGTCAGGCTGTGATGGCGGTGGAGAGGTGAGTGAGATCATCCTCTGACGCTGTGCATTCATTACTATGTTAGTACGCCCACAGTGGCATGCTAACATGCTAATGGGGCATACTGGCAAGGGAACTAAGGCCCTTGGGACTAGTCCCTGCGCTCATTAGCATACAATAAAAGATCTTTAGAAATACTTTTTCTAAAGATCTCTTTATCATTGCTATGAGATGCAGGGACGGTTAGGCAGGGATTAACAATATGCACCCAGAACTGCTTGTGATTCTGGCTGCATATGGCACCTGACAGGTTCCCTTTAAACAAAGGTCCTGTTGTAAATGCTGACATAATGAATTGATAAAGTGTGACACAGGTTGACATTAAAGAGGAAAAAGTTGTTAGAAGACCAGATGAGGCCATTTTAAATTAAGTGTGACCAGCTGGTGGATGTAAACAGTTTACGAGGACTCACAAGGGTAGACAACTGACAAGAACTATGCATCAATTAGAACGTAATTGAACTCTACTGAAATTTTTCAAAAATCCGCATTTGCCAAATTCACTCAGCCTGGTTTCAGCAAAGTAGCAGCATTGACCACCATTTTTCTAAACCATAAAAGACCATAAACATGCTGAGAAAAAAAAGACAAAAAATCCTTAAACTCACCCCACCGCTCACCTCACTGTTTCCCATCTGGTCCTCATCATATCTTGGGATTGGTATCGTTGGTGAGGAGCAGTGGAGCCTGTGAGGTGAATATGAGGATTCTTATTATTTTTTACATATTACATTTATTACATCTGTAGAGACCCCAGAGCACAATAAAGGACATTACACTTGGGGAGTATTACTTCTCTGCAAATCGACTTTCTCAGCAAAGAATCATTCAAGCAATTAAAATGTTGTCTGATCCTCTCAATTCTGCTACTGACAAAGCAATTCTGAGACAAAAGAAAGTTTGGTGCTTCAGAAAAGAACAGAATTGGAGAAGATCAAGGAAAACAGATTTAAGTGATACTATATTTCTGTATGAAGACAATGTTGGGTAACAGTGACTGGTAGGAAGGCATCTCTAAATTATACGTACTTCTGTTAGTAGTTATAAGTATGGTTGAGGGCAGCAAATAGGAGCTCAACAAAACACACAAATTTTATTTATAGGGAAGAATTATTAGTGTACATATATGTAATAATATAATATTTATTCATTTATGTAGCACCATTAATTCCATAGCACATTACATACATCAAAAACGCTGTCCCCATTGGGACTCACAATCCAAATTCCCTATCACGATGTCTCTGGAGTGTGGAAGGAAACCACAGTGCCCAGAGAAAACTCAACCAAACACGGGGAGAACATACCAACTCCAAGCGGATGTTGTCCTTGGTGGGATATGAATACAGGACACCAGCGCTGCAAGACTGCTGAGCTAACCACTGAGCCACCGTGCCGCCCTGTTTCTGGATATGCAGTACCTATGTACACTGTACTGTTTCTGCCCTAACGCTTCAGGGTAGATTCTACCTGGTAAATTATTTTACCAACACCAAGTGATAAGAATCACTATGCACACTATATGGTTTAAGGGGAAAAGGTACTTTAATACAAAGGCAAAAGAGGGAAGTCTGGTGAAAGTAGGTTACTTTAAGCAGAGGCATACAGTCATATGAAAAGGTTTGGGCACCCCTATTAATGTTAATCTTTTTTCTGTATAACAATTTGGCTTTTTGCAACAGCTATTTCAGTTTCATAGTCCATCTGTTATTAGATATGAGCAATATTTCTGGATTGAAATGAGGTTTATTGTACTAACAGAAAATGTGCAATCCGCATTTAAACAAAATTTGACCGGTGCATAAGTATGGGCACCCATATCAATTTCTTGATTTGAACACTCCTAACTACTTTTTACTGACTTACTAAAGCACTAAATTGGTTTTGTAATCTCATTGAGCTTTGAACTTCATAGGCAGGTGTATCCAATCATGAGAAAAGGTATTTAAGGTGGCCACTTGCAAGTTGTTCTCCTATTTGAATCTCCTATGAAGAGTGGCATCATGGGCTCCTCAAAACAACTCTCAAATGATCTGAAAACAAAGATTATTCAACATAGTTGTTCAGTGGAAGGATACAAAAAGTTGTCTCAGAGATTTAACCTGTCAGTTTCCACTGTGAGGAACATAGTAAGGAAATGGAAGAACACAGGTACAGTACTTGTTAAGCCCAGAAGTGGCAGACCAAGAAAAATATCAGAAAGGCAGAGAAGAAGAATGGTGAGAACAGTCAAGGACAATCCACAGACCACCTCTAAAGACCTGCAGCATCATCTTGCTGCAGATGGTGTCAATGTGCATCAGTCAACAATACAGCGCACGTTGCACAAGGAGAAGCTGTATGGGAGAGTGATGCGAAAGAAGCCATTTCTGCAAGAACGCCACAAACAGAGTCGCCTGAGGTATGCAAAAGCACATTTGGACAAGCCAGTTACATTTTGGAAGAAGGTCCTGTGGACTGATGAAACAATGATTGAGTTGTTTGGTCATACAAAAAGGCATTATGCATGGAGGCAAAAAAACACGGCATTCCAAGAAAAGCACTTGCTACCCACAGTAAAATTTGGTGGAGGTTCCATCATGCTTTGGGGCTGTGTGGCCAATGCCTGTACCGGGAATCTTGTTAAAGTTGAGGGTCGCATGGATTCAACTCAGTATCAGCAGATTCTTGACAATAATGTGCAAGAATCAGTGACGAAGTTGAAGTTACCCAGGGGATGGATATTTCAGCAAGACAATGATCCAAAACACCGCTGCAAATCTACTCAGGCATTCATGCAGAGGAACAATTACAATGTTCTGGAATGGCCATCCCAGTCCCCAGACCTGAATATCATTGAAAAATCTGTGGGTCGATTTGAAGTGGGCTGTCCATGCTCGGCGACCATCAAACTTAACTGAACTGGAATTGTTTTGTAAACAGGAATGGTCAAATATACCTTCATCCAGGAACTCATTAAAAGCTACAGGAAGCGACTAGAGGCTGTTATTTTTGCAAAAGGAGGATCTACAAAATATTAATGTAACTTTTATGTTGAGGTGCCCATACTTTTGCACCGGTCAAATTTTGTTTAAATGCGAATTGCACATTTTCTGTTAGTACAATAAACCTCATTTCAATCCATAAATAATACTCAGTCCATCGGTTATTAGATATATGAAACTGAAATAGCTGTTGCAAAAACCCAAATTGTTATAAAGAAAAAAGGTTAACATTAATAGGGGTGCCCAAACGTTTTCATATGACTGTATCTAGGGGGAAGCTGGCAGGGCATGTGCCCTGGGCATAGTGTTAGGGGGGCGCTGTTGGGCCGGGCTGATGCAGTGCTGGCCGAGTTCCAGGGACTGCAGTGCTCATGCTGGCAGCCGCACTTTCCTGACTTGCTGGCTCTTAAATTCACATCTGCACGCAGCTTTCACTGTAAGGTCTAAGTTCGTCTGTGGGCGGAACTAGCTCGCAGTGTGCACTGCGCTCCCGTTCCACAGATGAAGGTATATGCTAGAATGTACGGGCTCCTTCCAGGTATGACTTAATTTGTCATGAAGTTGCTCACGCCCACTAACCTGGAAAGATTCCATACATTCTAGGCTCAACCCACAGATGAAGAGAGGAGCTGAAGCATCAACATCCCACCGAGCTGTATGTTGTCTCCCCAGTGCTGTGTACACCCAAAGCTGTCTGTCCCCCCACCCCAGTGCTGTATACCCCCAGAACTGTCTGTCCCCCTCACCCCAGTGCTGTATACACTCAGAACAGTCTGTCTCCATCCCAGTGCTGTATATCCCCAGAACTGTTTGTCCCCACCCCCCTAGTGCCGTATACCCCCAGAACTGTCTGACCCACCCACCCCAGTGATGTATACCCCAAGACCTGTCTGTCCCCTCCACCCAAGTGCTACATACTCCCAGAACTCTGTCCCCACCCTAGTGCTGTATACCCCGAGAACTGTCTGTTCCCCTGACCCCAGTGCTGTATACCCCCAGAACTGTCTGTCCACCAACCCCAGTACTGTATACCCCAGAAGTGTCTGTCTCCCCACTCCAGTGCGCTATACCCCACAGAGCTGTATGTCCCCCCACCCCAGTGCGGTATATCATCCCAGAGCTGTATATCCCCCAGAGCTGTATCTCTCCCCACCCCAGTGCTGTATACTCCCAAGACCTGTATGTCCCCCCACCCCAGTGCTGTATACCACTTCAGAGCTATATGGCCCCCTCTGGAGCTGTATGTGCCCCCATTGCTGTATGTCTCCAGCCTCTCCTGTGATATATATAGCAGTAATAGAAAAAAGGCGTGCACACTGAGTAAAGGATGAGGTGCTAATGATTGGGGAGACCCCTCTAGTATAAGTATAGAAGTTACACTGCACACTCAAGTAGCATAAGCAATTGATTTATTTTGTTGAAAATTCAAAAAAGCCAAGCAAAGGAAGTGAACTCATAAAGGCAGATATATAATCTCTGACGTTTCGGCCAACGGCCTTATTCACAGAGTTTTTTCTATGAAAAATAAAATACAAAATGACAAAAACTCTGAGTTACAAAGTTTGTTCAAGCAACATTTTTACAATAATACAATGGTGAACAAAGATATAATTATTGTCAGGAAAATGTTTGCAAATATATCAAATATATAAGTATATCATATCAAGGGTTAAATAATCACCAAACATGGCGAGACTTTAAGCAAAAACACTTAAAATGGGAGCAATAGGAAATGGAGAGTGGAAATAGGGGGGGTAGGGAACTGGTATCAGCATATCATGGGAAAAAGCAAGGAAATAAGTGCATAGGGTGATCAGACTATATAGAAATAGAGTGCTAGGGAAATTAGACCAGGTATACTACCTGCCAGGAATGGTTCCGAATCCAAGAGAAGTAGCTAAAAATTGAAGATGCATGATATAGATGAAATAATTAGAAGAAAGTATGGAAACTTGTACTTGTTTTCTACGTAGATAAGAGCAATTACCTGTGGCTATGGGGTAACTGGAAAGTTATATGGGTATATATCCCTGGATGCCTAGGACATGTGATCTATATGAAAGATAATAAAGATGAATGTCTGCCAAGCTAAGTAAAAAGTCTAGAGGATATGTGCTTACCTGAGCCTGTGTAAACGCCGGCGCTCCCGTGGCTTGGCTGCATGGAAAGGCTGCTCTCAGCTGTGCCCCATTGCTTTAAATATAGTACAAGCTGGGAAGGGAGATGACATCACGCTGACGCATGGTCATACCCCTCGTTGTTGGCTGTATAAGTTGGTTGTTATGGTAGCGTCCCGCACGTGCGCGGTAGCTAGCTAGTGATCCTGAGAGGGAGGTGACGTCACGCGCATGCGTGGTCACCATCCCTGTACTCCAGGGTGTATAACATCGGGTAGTGAGGTGCTGCCGCGTGCATGCGCAGACGTCACCACCCTCCCCCATAGTGTGTATGTAGATGATCTGAGAGGGCAGCGTCGGGCCGGGAGGTGACGCCGCGCACACGCACGGTCATCTTTCCCGCCCACGGTGATAATGTGGAGGATGGTTGCTATGGTGTACAGATGACGCCACGCGCATGCGCGGTCGTCATCCCAGTACCTGACAAAAGAATAGATGTCCCTGTGAGGAGGAGGGAAGGGGGAGATGACAAACATGAGACTTGGAAAAGGTGAAGAGGAAACTCATTTCATATGATCTGCATTGCACCACTTCCATCAGAACAAGATCCCGAGGGGCCTGAGATGTCATCAGAAGCGTACACTCTTTTCTGATAACGAGGATTATTGCAAAAAGTTTCAAGGCATTCTTAATAAATGTTTCCTCGACATAATCACCCTGACTGTTGAACATCTTCAAATTGCCATTCAAGAATCCAACGATAACATTTCTGCGATCGAGACTCAACTTGCTACTACCCTTTCTACGTCCCAACTTCATAATTTGAAAACCCAAATTAACACAACCCTAGAAGAATTCAAAAAGTCCTTACAGGAGAAAAAGAGACAGAAATTTCAACGTGATAACGCAGATTATCTCTCCAATAGGGTGTATCGCTGGAACAAATCCACTGATAATAGGTCATGGCGGCGTGGCCCTGGTACATGAAGACAGGACTCAGCCAGCTCTGGAAGCGATACAAGCACCAGTGCACACACGGCTCCCCTTTTTTTAGAGAAAGGACAAAGAAAAAAACGCAGACAAGGAGGTCCTACCGTCGCACCAACAGACAGGATCACACGCTCACAAGTAAGACACCTAATTTGATTGTTAATATTTCGGATTATACTCTACCCCATGCACAAATGTCATTATTAAATAAGGGCTTAACATTTTGTCCAACACCGTCCTGGGACATCTTTGAATTAGAATGTGATTTGCAGAAATTCTACAGGAGCATTAGAATGAAGGCCCACTTTGGCCCACAATCTGATACACTGTTACCTACTAACATTATTCCTGAGGTTCCTCACACTACATTATGCGTTGATCAATTGGGACTTAGGAATAAGAGTAATTTTATGCCACCTCACACCAATCATGCAGTTGAGGTGTATATCAGTTTAATTCAGCGGGATATTAATCATCTTATCTGTGACTAGAAATTAGGGAAATACCCCACACACAACAACTTGAGTGAGGTTGAAAGACATGCACTCCAATCTATCCACAACAATTGAAATATAGTAATCAAACCCGCTGACAAGGGGGGAGGAATAGTTGTCATGAATAAATCAACCTATCTAGATGAAATTAAAAGACAACTATCAGACACCAATACCTATACTAAAATCTCATAAGACCCTACATCTAGAATTTAGCGGTTAATTCAAAACGTACTTTCTCATTATGCAGCTAAAAAAATCATTGACAATAAAACTGTTTCATTCCTCACAAACTTTCATCCTACTACTCCTGTTTTTTACATTTTACTAAAAATTCATAAATCTATGCAGAACCCTCCAGGACGTCCCATTGTAGCCTCAACAGATTCCATATTAGCACCCTTATCTATTTTTCTTGAAAAACGTCTCACGCTGTTTGCCAAACAGACTAAATCCTATATCTTAAGGTCCAGTCACACTAAGCAACTTACCAGCGATCCCAACAACGATAGGGATCGCTGGTAAGTTGCTAGGAGGTTGCTGGTGAGATGTCACACTGCGACGCTCCAGCGATCCCACCAGCAACCTGACCTGGCAGGGATCGCTGGAGCGTCGCTACACAAGTTGCTGGTGAGCTCACCAGCAACCAGTGACAAGCCCTCAGCGCCGCGTGGAAGATGCTGCGCTTGGTAACTAAGGTAAATATCGGGTAACCAACCCGATATTTACCTTGGTTACCACCGCACGGAGCTACACGTGCAGAGAGCAGGGAGCACCGCACACTGAGCGCTGGCTCCCTGCTCTCCTAGTTACAGCACACATCGGGTTAATTAACCTGATGTGTGCTGCAGCTAAATTTGCACAGAGCAGGGAGCAGCGCACACTGCTTAGCGCTGGCTCCTTGCTCTCCTAGTTACAGCACACATCGGGTTAATTAACCTGATGTGTGCTGCAGCTAAATGTGCACAGAGCAGGGAGCAGCGCACAATGCTTAGCGCTGGCTCCTTGCTCTCCTAGTTACAGCACACATGGGGTTAATTAACCCGATGTGTGCTGCAGCTACATGTGCACAGAGCAGGAGCCGGCACTGACAGTGAGAGCGGCGGAGGCTGGTAAAAAAGGTAAATATCGGGTAACCAAGGACAGGGCTTCTTGGTTACCCGATGTTTACATTGGTTACCAGCCTCCGCAGAAGCCGGCTCCTGCTGCCTGCACATTTAGCTGTTGCTCTGTCGCTGTCACACACAGCGATCTGTGCTGCACAGCGGGACAGCAACAACTAAAAAATGGCCCAGGACATTCAGCAACAACCAACGACCTCACAGCAGGGGCCAGGTTGTTGCTGGATGTCACACACAGCAACATCGCTAGCAACGTCACAAAAGTTGTTCGTTAGCAGCGATGTTGCTAGCGATGTTGCTTAGTGTGACGGGGCCTTTAGACACAGGTGACTTCCTTGGTAAGATTAAAAATTTAAATTCTATACCCCCGAACAGTATTTTGGCTACCATGGACGTGAATAGTCTGTACACATCCATTATTCATGAAATTGGAATAGAAGCAGTAAGAACAACACTTGAGGGTTCTAACATCGATGGGGACACTAGAGACCTATGTCTACAACTTCTAAACATTGTTCTGAGAGAAAATTTCTTCCTCTTTGGGGCCGAATATTTTCTCCAGACTCGCGGGACCGCTATGGGGTCCAATGTGTCCCCCACGTATGCTAATCTCTACATGAATGCCTTTGAAGTGACATATGTGTATCCCCACCCTCTTTTTTCCCATATTGTCTGCTGGTATCGTTATATCCATGACATTTTCTTTATTTGGAACAGTGATACAAATAGCTTGGAAACTTTTATTAATGATCTTAACTCTATCAGAGATGAGCTATCCTTCACCTTCACTTATAGCCAAACACAGGTAGTATTTTTGGATACAAGAATTTCCAAAAACCAACAGGGCCAATTAAGCTCAGATATCTATACCAAACCCACCGATTACAATGGACTCCTCTCTTTCGACAGCTGTCACCCTAAAGCCATCAAAACTAGTTTACCCCGGTCACAAGTTACTAGGGTACGCCGAATTGTCATGGATAAGGAAGTTCTTCCTTTACGACTAAATGACATGTCTGAAAGATTCCAGGAACGGAAGTATCCTCCTAATTTACTTAAGCAAGAAGTAGAACAAGCTTTAAATTCCTGTGATTTACACTCTGAACATAAACCACAATCACAACGTGTTCCGTTTGTTCACAAATACCATCCTATAGCCCCGAAGGTACAATACATAATTAAAAAACATTGGCCCCTTTTCAAGAAAGCTCATCCCGAGATTGGCCCATTTGATCCCCCTTCTCTTATGTGCATGAAAAGATCCCCCAACTTAAGAGACCACTTGATTAGAGCTGATATTGGCTCCATCCATCGCGGTCCATTTCAAACTTTCTTAGGCACAAAACGGACAGGGACCTTCCCTTGCCTCAGTTGTGTCGCCTGTTCCAACGTGTTTAAAGGCAGCTCTGTAACCCATCCCAGAACTGCCAAATCCTATCCTATCAAGGATTTTTATACTTGCGATACTAATTTTCTCATCTACTTAGTCAAATGCCCTTTCGGTTTATTATACGTAGGAGAAACTACACAACATGTACGCGATAGAATTGCCAGTCATAAATCCACAATACGCTGTAATAAAACTTGGCTTCCAATACCACACCACTTCAAAGAAGCTTGACACTCAGTTTCTCAAGTAAGATTCCAAGTCTTAGAAAGAATAGATCGCCCAAGACGTGGTGGGAACCATATACAGCTTCTAAAACAAAGAGAGAGTTATTGGATTTATACACTCCATACACTTACACCTTTTGGTCTCAACGGGGATATTGAATGGTCCATGTGATTATATGTCTAACATATTCTCTATTTTTTCTAACAGACATGAATAAATGATCTAAATTGGATCTCCATTCCTCTCCTCCTCCTCCCCTTTCCCATGTCCTGTCCTGATGGGTAAGACTGGTACGGCACCTTTCTCCTTCTGGTCTGTTATTTCTTTTTTCTTTTGTCTCATATACAGTATCTTATATTCTCTTTTTTGCCCCCTCTTTACCTCCCTTTTCACCTCTTCTCCTCTCTTCTCTTCTCTTCTCTATTTTCATATTTACATGTAATTGTCCCATACAGTCACATCATACCTATAGTTTAACATATTAACACTTTCTTCTCTGCTGGGTACTGTAGTGACAACCACGCATGTGTGTAGCGTCATTACTGCACCATGACTACCATTCCCTATACTACCATTGGGGGTGCGGACGATGACCGCACGCGCACGTGGCGTCACCTCCCCCTTCCCTTCTCCTCACAGGGACATCTATTCTTTTGTCAGGTACTGGGATGACGACCGCGCATGCGCGTGGCGTCATCTCTACACCATAGCAACCATCCTCCACGTTATCACCGTGCGGTGTAACCTCCCGGCCCGACGCTGCCCTCTCACATCATCTACATACACACTACGGGGGAGGGTGATGACGTCCGCGCATGCGCGCGGCAGCAACTCACTGCCCGATGTTATACACCCTGGAGTACAGGGATGGTGACCGCGCATGCACGTGATGTCACCTCCCTCTCAGGATCACTAGCTAGCTACCGCGCACGTGCGTGACGCTACCATAACAACCAACTTATACAGCCAACAACGAGGGGTATGACCACCCGTGCGCGTGACGTCATCTCCCTTCCCAGCTTGTACTATATTTAAAGCACTAGGGCACAGCTGAGAGCAGCCTTCCTGTCGCGGGCGGGGAGGGCGCCGCTGCACTCGCTAACGCTCGGGTCCGGCGCTGCTGCGACGGCTGCTTGGTGGCTCGAGCAGTGGGCCGGATTCAGGGACTCGAGCGGCGCTCCTCGCCCGTGAGTGAAAGGGGGTAGTTTGGTTTGGGGATTTGGTCCGTGACGCCACCCACGGGTTGTGGTGAGGCTGGGCACCACCGCTGCTGGTAACGGAGATCCCGGGAGCGATGGCAGGGAGCAGCTGGGATGTTGTTCTCCCCCCTCCGTGGGTAGGGGTTGGGGGCCCCGGGGCCCGGTGAGGTGACGGGGAGGCAGGGTCGGGAAGGTGCAGGGTCGCTTGGACTGCGCAGCGCGGTGCCGGACTGCACGGTAGTACTCACTCAGCCACAAATGTACGCCATGTCTCTGGTAAACCAAACGGCTGGATGGACGGGTCCCGCAGCCGGCTGCTGTGGCTTCTCCCGGATGGTTAGTGGTGGTTGCCTTTCCCAGCACCTTTATGTATGTTCGGTCCCGATGGATTCCCACCGGTAACCCGCTCCCCAGCGTGTATATGTGCCGGAGGAGCCCTTTTGCCCGCAGGCTCTGGCCCTTGGAACTCTAGCTCTGGCGGTAGCTGTATTTCCTTTTGCTGGTCGGACGGTTGCCTTCAATCGGGTCTTGGCTGTTAGGAAACCCCTGGGGTTCCGGTCACTGACGGATTTGACCTCTAATGGCGACTCCAAGCCTGGTCGGGGTCCGTAGGCCCTGCCTGTGTGTGCTGGCTTCACTTCGCTCCCCGGTTCGGTACCGGCGGGCCACCGCCCGTCCCCGGTCCTACGGTTCCGCGTTGATCTGCCTCTCCTGCAGACGGCCACCACCGTCTGCCAACCTTGCTCTTGGTGCCCGGGCCACACACCCGGACACGGTCAGTTTTCTCCTCCACTACTCCTTCACTCCTCACTCCTTTCTTTGCCCTGACTGACTCTCTGATCTCAACTCCCTTCCTTCTCCCGCCTCCAGGACTGTGAACTCCTCAGTGGGCAGGGCCAACCGCCTGGCTCCACCCCACCTGGTGTGGACATCAGCCCCTGGAGGGAGGCAACAAGGATTTTGTGTCTGGCTGATGTGCCTGTCTCAGGGTGGGGGTGTATGTTGTAGTACCTGTGACGACCTGGCTAGTCCAGGGCGCCACATTCCCCCTTGGTTAAATGCAGACCGTCCGCGGGCTGCCTGTCCATCACCGGTTTTATTTTTCTTTTTTTAACTGTAAAAATAATAAATAACATGTAACGGTAAACATTAAGCATACTTCAGGTCATCTTGAACGTTGCAAAAACACATATATTTACATTTTTAATAATGGACGGCTTCCGCTCTCCCACCCAAGCAACCTAGCCCTGATGCTGCCCCTAAGAAGTGGGCAGCACCCCTTGACCCCAGTCCAGATCCAGGCTGCCCGAGCGGGAACGGGTACGGTGCCTCGCACCCGACTGTCACTCCAGGGGACCCAACGTCCATGGGGGATCCCGGACCCCCGGAGGATCGCCACTGGTGGCTGTAGTGGCGGGCCTGGGCCATCTCTTTCCTCCAGGCCCATCCTCCAAATCAGCCTCTCTGGAGGCGGCAACGGAAAACATGCCCCAACATATTTACAATCCCACAAGTTCGTGGGTGCCCTGCAAGTTCTCAGGCATATCCATGAAGAGTTCCTCATGCAACGGTAGCAAAGGGTCCCTACGGGGACTACTTGCCGGCACCGGCCGGGTCAATCACGGTGTCAATCAGGTTAAACTTCGGTTTGATTAGTCTTATCAGTCATTCACTTGTAACGGTACTGATGGTCCCAACGGGGACAACGGTGCAACGGAGGGACCGCTGCCACATCTTTTTTCTCCAAGCAGCAGTCTTAGGGCACAGCTGCCATGGCCGCAGCTCCTGGTCAGCCAGTGTGGGGACGGGCCCAGCCGGAGTCTCTCCGTGCCGGCTACGACGGGCACCTCCAGTAGTGAGGGGCCCCGCTGTGACGTGGCCTGCTCTGCCGCTTGGCAGCTACGTCCCCGCCGTGCCTCATCCGAGGCCGGGTGTCTGGAAACGGTCAGCGTGGCTTGCGGTGCTGGCGTCGGGTCGAGGATCGCCTCTGTTGCGGCCGGGCGGACTGCCGGAGCCGTCGTCATCTCCGTCGCGGCCAGGATGGAAGCCGGGACGGGTGCCAGGGCGGTGGTAAAGGTAAGGCCCGGTGGCCGTAGGTCTGGGCCCTCTCCCACAGACGCTACGGGCTCCGCTACCGGTGACAGTAGTAACGGGTCGGTCAGGGCGGTGGCCGCGGGCATGGGCAGTAAGGGAGGTGGCGTAGTGGATGGCAGCAGGCCGGGCCCCTTAGACGCAGTGGCCGTTCCCTCAGGGACATAGGGGCATGGGTCGCTTACTGGCTCCTCGGAAACCACCTCCACTTCGCATGCCCACACGGTTGCAGCCAGGCCTTCTTCTCCGATGTCCACTCTGCCATCATGGAGTGGACCGTGGCCTGGAGCTCCTGGCACGTCTTGCTGCTGGGTCCAGGAACGTGTTCAGGCAGAGTCCTGGCGTCCCTGCACGTCTGCGGCGCTAATTACATGCAGCCGCTAAGCACTGCCGCTCCTGCGGCCAGCGCTCCTCCGCCAGACACGGACATCTTCTCTCCGTCAGGCGCAGACATCTTGTTACCGCCCCCCTTGTTCTTCTCTCGGCACCTCCTCTTCAGAGGCGGGGCTTCGGCTTTCGCGCCTCCACTGCTCGAGAAGACGCTCGAGCGGGAAAATCTTCGCGCCCAAGATGGCGGATTCTGAAATTTTTCGGCCGAACACCGCCGGCGGGACACAAGGCGCACTTCTACCAGCCGGCAGAATGGTAAGATCCTGTTCGTGACGCCAAGTTGTCGCGGGCGGGGAAGGACGCCGCTGCGCTGCGCTCGCTAGCGCTCGGGTCCGGAGCTGCTGCGATGGCTGCTCGGTGGCTCGAGCAGTGGGCCAGATCCGGGGGCTTGAACGGCGCTCCTCGCCCATGAGTGAAAGGGGGTAGTTTGGTTTGGGGATTTGGTCCGTGACGCCACCCACGGGTTGTGGTGAGGTTGGGCACCACCGCTCCTGGTGACGGGGATCCCAGGAGCGATGGCAGGGAGCAGCTGGGATGTTGTTTTGCCCCTCCGTGGTTAGGGGTTGGTGGTCCCGGGGCCTGGTGAGATGGCGGGGAGGCAGGGTCGGGAAGGTGCAGGGTCGCTTGGACTGCGCAGCGCGGTGCCGGACGGCACGGTAGTACTCACTCAGCCACAAATGTATGCAAAGTCTCTGGTAAACCAAACGGCTGGATGGACGGGTCCCACAGCTGGCTGCTGTGGCTTCTCCCGGACGGTTAGTGGTGGCTGCCTTTCCCTGCACCTTTGTGTATGTTCGGTCCCGATGGATTCCCACCGGTAACCCGCTCCCCAGTGTGTATATGTGCTGGAGGAGCCCTTTTGCCCGCAGGCTCTGGCCCTTGGAACTCTAGCCCTGGCGGTAGCTGTATTTCCTTTTGCTGGTCGGACGGTTGCCTTCAATCGGTCTGTTAGGAAACCCCTGGGGTTCCGGTCACTGACGGATTTGACCTCTAATGGTGACTCCAAGCCTGGTCGGGGTCCGTAGGCCCTGCCTGTGTGTGCTGGCTTCACTTCGCTCCCCGGTTCGGTACCGGCGGGCCACCGCCCGTCCCCGTTCCTATGGTTCCGCGTTGATCTGCCTCTCCTGCAGATGGCCACCACCGTCTGCCAACCTTGCTCTTGGTGCCCGTGCCACACACCCGGACACGGTCAGTTTTCTCCTCCACTACTCCTTCACTCCTCACTTCTTTCTCCGCACTGACTGACTCTCTGATCTCAACTCCCTTCCTTCGCCCACCTCCAGGACTGTGAACTCCTCAGTGAGCGGGGCCAACCACCTGGCTCCACCCCACCTGGTGTGGACATCAGCCCCTGGAGGGAGGCAACAAGGATTTTGTGTCTGGCTGATGTGACTGTCTCAGGGTGGGGGTGTATGTTGTAGTACCTGTGATGACCTGGCTAGTCCAGGGCGCCACATTTCCATACAGCCAAGGCACGGGAGCACTGGCATTTACACAGGCTCAGGTAAGCACATATCCTCTAGTCTAGACTTTTTATGTCGCTGGCGGGGAGGGGACGCTGCGCTCACCACGCTCGGGTCCGGCGTTGCTGCTGCTTGGTGTCTCGAGCGGTGGGCCGGATCCGGGGACTCGAGCGGCGCTCCTCGCCCGTGAGTGAAAAGGGGAATGGTGTTGGGGATTTATTGTCCATGACGCCACCCACGGTTGTGGTGAGGTTGTGTCACCACCGCTGCTCTGGACGGGGATCCCGGGAGCAATGACAGGGAGCAGCTTGGATGTTGTTCTTCCCCTCCATGGGTAGGGGGGGTTGGTTGTCCCGGGGCCCGGTGAGGGAGGGAAGGGCAGGCGGGTTACGGGGCCTGGTGAGGTGCAATGTCGCGGGGGCAGCGCGGTGCCACACGGCACAGTGGTACTCACTCAGCCAATGACGAATGCAAAGTCTCCGGTAAAACAAACGGCTGGATGGATGGGTCCCACAGACGGCTGCGGTGGTTCTTCTCTCGGTAGGTTGGTGGTGACTGCCTTTCCCTGCACCTGTGTTATGTTCTCAGTTCTGGTGGCTTCCCACCGGTAACCCGCTCCCCAGCTTGGATGGAGGCTGAGGGAGCCCCTTTTGCCCGCAGGCTCTGGCCCTGGGAACTGTAGCCTTGGCGGTGACTGTATTTCCCTTCACGGTTTGAGCTGTTGCCTTCAATTGGGTCTTGACTGCTGGGAAACCCCGGAGGTTCCCTTCGCTAACGGATTTGACCGGTTTTACGGCGACTCCTAGCCTGGTCGGGGTCCGTAAGCCCTGCCGAGTGGTGCTGGCTTCTCTTCGCTCCCCGATCCGGTACCGGCGGGCCACCGCCTGTCCCCGGTCCTTACGGTTCACGTCAATCAGCCCCTCCTGCAGACGGTCACCACCGTCTGCCAACCTTGCTGTCAAGTGCCCGGGCCACGCACCCGGACATGGTCAGTCTGCTTGGCTACCACTTCACTTCTCCAACTCCAAACTCCTCACTTCAACTCCCTTCCTTTTCCCGCCTCCAGGACTGTGAACTCCTCGGTGGGTGGGGCCAACCACCTGGCTCCACCCCCTGGTGTGGACATCAGCCCCTGGAGGGAGGCAACAAGGATTTTTGTTTGACCTAGATGTGCCTAGCCGGGGTGTGGGGTGTGTTGATGTAGTACCTGTGACGTCCTGGCTTGTCCAGGGCGCCACATTTACTTAGCTTGGCAGACATTCATCCTTATTATCTTTCATATAGATCACATGTCCTAGGCATCCAGGGATATATACCCATCTAACTTCCATACCATTTTACCCCATAGCCACAGGTAATTGCTCTTATCTACGTGGAAAACAAGTACAAGTTTCCATACTTTCTTCTAATTATTTCATCTATATAATGCATCTTCAATTTTTAGCTACTTCTCTTGGATTCGGAACCATTCCTGGCAGGTAGTATACCTGGTCTAATTTCCCTAGCACTCTATTTCTATATAGTCTGATCACCCTATGCACTTATTTCCTTGCTTTTTCCCATGATATGCTGATACCAGTTCCCTACCCCTCCCTATTTCCACTCTCCATTTCCTATTGCTCCCATTTTAAGTGTTTTTGCTGAAAGTCTCGCCATGTTTGGTGATTATTTAACCCTTGATATGATATACTCGTTGGAAATATTTGAAAACTTTTCCCTGACAATAATTATATCTTTGTTCACCATTGTATTATTGTAAAAAATGTTGCTTGAACAAACTTTGTAACTCAGATTTTTTGTCATTTTGTATTTTATTTTACATAGAAAAAACTCTGTGAATAAGGCCGTTGGCCGAAACGTCAGAGATTATATATCTGCCTTTATGAGTTCACTTCCTTTGCTTGGCTTTTTTGAATTTTCAACAAAATAAATCAATTGCTTATGCTACTTGAGTGTGCAGTGTAACTTCTATATATATAGCAGTGTCAGTGTGCGGCCATGTCTGTTAGTGATGGCCACCAATAAGAGCGGCACAGCCACATGACCAGGAGGAGCTGTATGGGAGACAAGTTGGGGAGGTGAGTGAGGCTGCTGCTGGATTCCCCATATTAATACCTCTAATGTGTCAGTGTGTGCATGTATGATGTGTATCTATGTGTATCGGTATCAGCATGTATGCCAGTGTGTATGACTGTGTATAGATTTGTCTATTTAGATGTATTCTTGTGAATTTGTCTTTAAATATGTATATGTACATTTCTGTGTGTGTATGGGGCCCTCTGAGACTCTTTTGCCCGGGGCCCACAAAAACCTGAAGCCAACCCTGGATGTTCTGTTACGGTTCATGCAATACAAATGTGTATTGGTCTAACCTGACATTACAATTGATGTACCATGTACAGCTTGTGGTTCTGATTATGTATTTCTGTACCGATGAGGGTTTTGATGCTGTGCTTCTGAACTGATGGGGTTATATGGATGCATTTCTGTGCTGCTGGTGGTTCTGATGATGCATTTCTGTACTGCTGGTGGTTGTAATACTGTGTTTCTGTATTGTTGGCTGTTATAATTATGTATTTCTGTACCTTTGCCGGTTCTGGTGCTGTTATTAGTTCTGATCCTGTACACAAGTAACAATTCATAAACTGTAAGATTGCACAACCCCTTTACCTTGAATTACACTGCTTAATTGTATAAGTAAAGGGCTTGTTCAGGTATGAGATGAAAGTCTGCAGTGACTCTAGGTGACTGCAGGCTTATGAATTCTCACCACGCATGCTCTGCACACTTTTAGGCTATGTGCCCACAGGGAGAGTGTCCTGCGGTTATATCTGCAGGAACATTCCGCTTGAGCTGGCAGAAATCCGCAGCACAACTTTTGTCTGTTTACATGCTGCGGATGTACATCATAATGTCCTGCGGATATGCTGCGGTGTCCTGCATTGAGGATACAGAACCATGGCTTCGGCACTGCATCCTCAATACAGAACAAGTGCTGGAGTGATCGGGGTGTTCATACTTACCTCCATCACGCAGCACATCACTTTCCGGCCGTATCTGTGCACTGTGCAGGAGAAGGTGGGTGGGCCTGCACTAGCTCTGGCTGTCACATGACCGGAGCTTGTGCAGGCCCCGCCCACTTCCTACTTCCTGCTCTTAGCTCCACTGCGCTCCAGTCTGTACCGTTGCTATCAAGGCAGGTAAGTATGGGACCCTGTGGAGAAATCTGCAGGAATAATTCACATGCTGCTGATTTTTCCGCAGGGAAATCCGCATTATTTCCGCTGCGGAAAAAAACGCAGCATGGGCACAGCAGTTCCCAAATGCCATAGAAATAGCTGGGGACTAGCTGTACTGCGTATTTTTTAAAAATCCGCGGAATTTCCACGAAAAAATCGCGTCAAATTCCGCAAATTTTCCGCAGTGTGGGCACATTGCCTTAGGATTCTCCGGTGCCAGTGGCAATAGTGGATGGTCATGTGAGTGCAAGTATGAGATTTTTATATTTCTGGTCACATTCTGATTTGATGTGTCCTCACTCAATTCATTTTGAGTGAGGCCACCCATGTCTAGTCGGCACGTGACCACATATATGTAAATCACATATTTGCAGTTTTGTGACCTCCCACTCTCACCGCCGTCACCAGAGAATCCTGACAGCGTGCAGTGTGCACACTGTGAGAATTCAGACGTTTGCAGTCACATAGTGACTGCAGATTTTCATCTCAAACCTGGACAACCCCTTTACTTATAAAATTAAGCACTGTAGCCTAATTATAACAGCAGGTAATATACTACCTGTCAAGATTCAGCTCTGCTTCTGGTTTCAGTAGTCATCATATGGCAGCTCCACTCATATGTGATTTTCATACTTGCATTTGACAACTGGCTTTTCTTCTTATGTTTCTCTTTGACCATTGAGAGAATTAAATTATTAAGAGTAGCTCATCATCACGTGACTGTGAGTGTGCAAATCACATATGAATGACTGGGCACATGGGGGGGCACCAAACTGAAGTCTTACCCCGGGTGCCAGAAAGCCTAGATACACCTCTGCTTTAAGCAACTCCTTTTACAGACTACAAGCTTGTTTTTCATGGTGGAGAGTGTTAACCTGAAGGAAATTCCTCCACTTTCACCTATGGTCTGAAGTTTCCTTGTTTGGGCTTCAGTTTAGAATGGTTCATGCAGGAATGATCCTTTTTAACCCAATATACACAATGTCCTTTAGTCAGCCAACCAGCGGCGGACATACCACCAGTGTAGCTGCACCAGGACCCAGAGGTAAAGGGCTCCCATGCTGGCCGGTTAATAATGAGGGCAATCTGGCCCGTTGTTCAGAGCTTAGGGCTCCGAAGGGCCCTTGGTCACACTGCCTAATCTAATAGGATGGGTGTTATTAATAGGCTGTAAGCCAGACACCGTGCACCTACATGTGTGAACAGCGTCCTTTACAAGCCATTTGTGTGCAATTTTAATACTAAGCAATAACCCCCTTCATGGATTGGCAGTGTGTGAGTGGTTGCTTCATCAGTGTTTTGCACCTGTTGCCTCAATATGTATTAAAGGGAAGGTGTCGTAAAAAAAAAAAAATCAATAATTGAAAAACTGTAAAGTATTAATGTTTTAATGTTTTGTTTAAATATTATTATTTGTTTTTAATTGCGCAAAATATAAAAAAAAAATTAATACGTTTGATATTTTCCTAGTGGGCTGCTGAAATCCTGCTGTAGAACTAGCTCACATTACAACTGCAGTAAAAGTGGGTGGAATCTGCTCTCCTGTGTGTGATGTCACGCCTCCGCCTCTCGTTCTGGGTGTTTCCAAAAGGATAAGAGAGAATGAAGTTTAGGATCACAGTGCGGAGGCATTTTGATGGTGACCACAAAGTGATCCTAATCTCTAAAGTGTCACTAAGGACAGCTGGCATACGGCCCCGCTGTATCCCGCACCGCATTGTATCCTGCACAGCACTGTATCTTGCGCTGCCCTGTAGCCTGCGCCACACTGTATCCTGCACCGCACTTTATCCTGCACCGCACTGTATCCCGTATCTTGCGCCGCACTGTATCCCGTGCCGCACTGTATCCTGAACCACACTGTATCTTGCGCTGCACTGTATTCTGTGCCACACTGTATCCTGCACTGTATCCCGCATCTTGTGCCGCACTGTATCCCGCGCCGCACTGTATCCCATGCCGCACTGTATCTCACACCGCACTGTATCCTGCACTGTATCCCGAGTGAATGGAGGGGGGGTGAGTGGCGGAGGGGGGATGAGCGGAGGGGGAGTGGGGGTGAGTGGCGGAGTGGGGGGTGAGCGGTGGAGTGGGGAGTGAGCAGAGGGGGGGTTGTGAGCGGAGGGGAGGGTTGTGAGCAGTGGGGGAGGGAAACAGCAAGCCAGGATCAGTTACAGTGCAAACACCGCTGCCCGGCTCCGGTATTCACACATCCCGGCAGGTGACAGGGAGAAAGTGCAGCACACAGCATATGCTGTGAGCTCCACAAAGATGGCGGCAGTCTCCTCCCAGAGCTATGATCTGGACAGCCCAGGGGGCGTGTCCAGTTCACAGCAGGGAGCTCTCTGTGTTAGTGTAGCGCCCCATGGGGCCTCAGGGGTTACTCGTGGGGTTGCTGACTGGCCTGACCCGGCTCCGTGGCCCCATCGACTACATGTAAAGGACAGACGAACGGGTGTCCGGTGTAAAGGGGGATGGAAGGAGGGTGAAGGGTCCCTGGGAAACGTGACACCAGCTGCAGCAGTGACTGGGGTCTCGGCTTCCTCCGCTGCAGACCCTTCCTGTGACTTTTCCTCTTCCAGGAGCAGTTTTGGATGGGAATGGGGGATGCTTTCTAGCACCACCCGTGGTGCGCGGCCAGGAATTGGCCACCGCTGCGAGATGTTGCTCTCTTCCAGGGCTGATGTTAACGCAGCCCAGATAGTCCAGCTCCCCACAGGTGGAGCGAGCCCCAGGGAAGATAAGGGCGATGGAGACGGCTGATGGCGCCAAAGTGCGGGGCGGTGGCACCAGCAATGACAAGGATAACACTGGGGCTGCAGTTCAAAGTTCTTAAAGGTCCCCAGAGGTGCCACTTTCCGCCGCCATGGAATGACTCCAGCCGGTCCTGGGTGAATCGAAGGCAATCACCGGTGTCTGTGGAAATGTGCAAGACCTTCCTCCTTGCGCTGACTCGCGGCTCCCTGTGGCCTGAAACAACTTGGGGACTCCGCTGTCTGTGTTAAGTGTCCTGTCCCGTTTGCAGGTGACGCGGGTCCTCGCCGTGGGGCCTGGCTGTAAACCCGACCCCGGATCCTATATGTCACTGTGCTCCAGGAAAGTGGGTGGTGGGCGATGGGACATGAAATCCCCAACCCCTGCAGAATTTTTAGCATCCGTGAAGGTGTCCCCAACCGAGGGTTCTGCACCCCGACTGTGCTGGCACTATGGACCCTGAGGGTTCTGCACCCCGACAGCGCTTCCCCCAAGCTGCCATGTCTCCTCTGTCTCACCATCTCCACCGGTCGCCTCTGTCTATCATGCTCTTTCAGTCTGGCCGGTCATAGCTATAGACGTTCTATGAAGCACTCTCTATGGTAGCCATGATACTACAAGTCCCATGATGTTCTGGCACTCTCTCCTCTTTCCCCGAGATAGCTCCTAAGCACACATCCCGGGCAGTCCCCCTGAGGGGAGCTGAGTGTATCACTCCCCCAGGGGACCTGTTGTTCCTTCGCTGTCTCAGACAGTTCTGAAATGAAAACTGGTTGTGTCTCTCTTACTCACTCCGTGCCCCCACCCTAGGGATGACTCCTAGTGGCTGTTGTCCTGGCAACCTGGAATTCCCCAGATTGTCCATCTTGCTGTGTAACTGGTGATTCATAGCTAGATGCTTTGTGTAAGTGAGAAAACAACACACTCCTTCATCACTCGAGTCCAAGCATTGCACAATAAATGAAATACAATGCCCCGTGGCTACTGAAGCCTCAGGGGTGCCACATTAGAAAATAGGGTCGCAGCCCGACAATCAGACTCAATGCACAGAGGACTGCCATAAAGGAGGTGAGTAACTGTCGTTACACAAAACAGATCCAAGATGGCAGCCCCTGTGTTTCAGTAAAAATAGAATTAAATAAAAGTAAATAAACAGTGAGTTTAATTTTTGCATTAAAAATAATTGATTCCATCCATTATCGCTATTATTAATACAAGAATAAAAAAAAACGCGACACCTTACCTTTAAGGGGTTTTGCTGCATCCTGTTAGTGCATTTGATTCTGTGGCCTTGGCAGGTAAACACTGTTGCCCTTAGTTTCTGTGAATTTTTCAAAATTTTTTGGGGAATATTTTTATTCCTCTGTTTGTGGTTTAGTTTTTCACACTGCCATCACGACACGCAGCATGCCAGGCAGGGAGCGATCCCGCAGCTGCGCATAGTGCAGGCAGTATAATGCAGGAATCTGTCCTCTCCTCCCTGCCCTGCACTTTCTCTGTGACAAAGGCGCACGCACCTTGATGACATCAGGACGCTGCGCGCGCCTTTGTCATTTAAAAGGTACCCGGCAGGAGAGGAAGCGGTGCAGTAGAGGCCTGTATGGAGAGGTGAGTGGTGACTTTTTTTTTTTTTAATAGACTTGAGGCGAGGACATTAAGAAGGGGGAGGACTGGGATCAGAAGATGGTGGAAGAGGGGCTTCAGGGCCCTATGATGAACAGGCATGGGTGATACAGTATATGTGAATTTAAAGTTGACCTGTCAAGTCCCCCATCCCCTCCAGCAGCATTCCTATCAGTATGTCAAATCTGTATAATGTTATTCACTAAAATGATTGTTTTAAAAAAGGACTGATAAAGTGCGCTGTGTCTATGCTAATTAGGCCTTTGACTAGTCATAGTTACATAGTTACATAGGTTGAAAAAAGACCTAAGTCCATCTAGTTCAACCTTTATCCACCAATTCTACGTTTTGTCCCTAAGTCACTTACAACCAACAATGTTGTGTGTACTGAGGAAATCATCCAGCCCTTTTTTGAAAGCTGTTATAGTATCTGCCATTACTACCTCTTGTGGTAGGGCATTACACAGTCTGACTGCTCTAACTGTAAAGAACCCTTTCCTATTTAGCTGCCGGAATCGCTTTTCTTCCATTCACAGTGTATGCCCCCTGGTCCTTAGTACTGTCTTTGGAACAAATAATCATGTGCTGGTCCTTTATATTGACCACACATGTATTTATATATACAGTATAAATGAGATCTCCTCTGAGACGTCTTTTTTCTAAGCTAAACATAGCTAACTTTTTCAACCTGTCATCATATGGGAGGCCTCCATTCCTTGTAGTAGTTAGCCGCCTTTGAACTGATTCCAACTTCTGTATGTCCTTCTTAAAATGCAGAGCCCAAAACTGGATCCTATATTCCAGATGTGGCCTTACAAGTGATTTATAGAGGGGTAACAATACGTTCAAATAGTCGATAGGGCGTTATTTCCTCAGACTATTCAGCCCTGTTGCTATGGGGACGGCGTCACCACCAGCCCCTGGAAATCTTGAGCATGCGCACGGCTGTCTTCACTCACGTTGAGCATCTTCTGAAGTCAGGTGTACGTGTGACGCCCTGGACTAGCCAGGTAGTCACAGATAGGCCCCGCATAACACCAATAAGGTAACAGCAGCCAACCACATTAAAACCTAGTCACCTCCCTCAGGGCTTAATGGTCACACCAGGGGGCAGAGCCAGGTGGTTGGCCACACCCACCAAGGAATCCAGAGGGCCTGAGGCAGGAAAAAGAAGAGAGTTGAAAAATGAGTTGACAGAGATCAGTTTTGAGTGTTGAGGAGTGGAGTAGAGTGCATTAGGCCTGTGGTGACAGGTCTGCAGCGGAAACTGACAGGTGTGAGGGTCTTAGCCCGCACACCTTGGCTAGGAGGCAGGCGGTGGCCCGGCCTGCAGGAGCCAGGAAGATGGCCAGGTGGAACCGTAAGGGACCGGGACAGGGTAGTGGCCCGCCGGCACCGAACCGGGGAACCAACTGGAAACCGGAGCACCAGGGGGGTACTCAGACCCAGAACGAGGCCCAGAAGCCACTGGACCACGTCGAATTTACTGATTGAGGTCTAGACCTTAGGTCCTTTCCCATCCCAAGTCCCGCCTGATGGCAACAGCCCACCAAGGGGGATAGAAAGCCACCGCACAGGCAGAGAGATCCCACGGGCCAGCGCCTGCGGGCAAACGGACTCCACCGACACATACACAGCCGGGGAGCAGACTCCCGTTGCTGAGGCACAGGCAGTCTACACAAACATAACGAGGTGCAGGAGAGAGGCCAAGACCACCAACCCGGGTGGGGGACAAGACGCAGCCGCCTGCGGGCACCGACCACCATCAACTTTGTTTACCAGAGACTTGTGTGTGTCAATAATTGTGAGTACAGCAGTGCCATCCAGCCGCACACCGCCCTGCACCGCCCAATTACCACTCTCCCCAAATGGGTTCCGGGGCCACCATCCCTGCCCACGGAGGGGTTAACATCTTGCTGCACGACCATCTCCCCCGGGTGCCCCCGTAACTGCAGCGGTGGTGTCTACACATTCACCACGTCCCGTTGGTGGCGTCACGAACTCAAAAAACGGCTCCGGCCGTACACCTACCTAACAACCCCCATCGAGATCGCCAGCAACCCCTTGCAGAGCGACGTGACCCCTGGGTCCGCAGGCGCTCGAGCCACCCACCAAACAAGCCCGGATCCGAGCGGCTCGGCCACAGCCGAGCGCGGGGTGGTACATACGTGTCCCGACTTCAGAGAGGCACACTGCGCACGATCGGAAGAATAGCTACTGCATTTCCAGGGGCTGGCGGTGACGCCATCTCGTGTAAATCATGTTAACATGCCCACAGGGGCATGATAACATGAAGACAGGGCCGACTGGTCTGGGGAAACTAATGCACCATCGGCTAGTCAAGGCCCTAATTAGCATAGAAACAACGCACTTTATAAGTCCATTTTTAAATATTCATTTTTTAGTTTAACATTACACAGGGCTGATTAGGCAGGGAATATTGACATACATACATAGTGGTTAACCTACTCATTGCTGGGCCATTGCCGGTTGGGTCAGGTGATTTCACGGGTGGCCTTGCCCGGTTCCATTGACCCTGAGGCGTACAGTAAAATGGAGAGAAAGCGAGGTGATTGGGAAAGTTTATCGTGATGCCACCTGTGGTATGCAGCCAGGGAGTAGCCGCCACTGCAGAATTCCTCACCGGGGCAGGTGTTATAGCAGCTAGGATGGTATCGAGGGCCCCGGGTGGATGATGAGAGAAGAAGTCCACGGGAACGCTGATGCCGGCTGTCATGTAAAACTCTTGAAGGGTCCTCACCCCCTCTTTTCTGCCATCAGCCTCAGATCCTCATGACGATTATCTGTTCGGCCTGAAAGTTTAGGTATTTATGACTTTGGATGATGGTAGAACTGCAACCAAAGGATGCAAAGAAAGACATCTCTTTGTTCTGTTGGAGGAAAAACTTCCAAAACAGTTTTTAAGCGCTACTTCAATGCTAGAAAAATGAAAAACATATTGCCAGAATCCCTGTGGAGTGCTGAACCCAGCGCACCGTTTCGCTTGACGGGGAGATCGCCAGTATCACGACAAATTAGTATTGGCCAGTAAAATCGTGCTAGATGCGTTGTGTTTGGTATCTATGTAAATGTAAAATCGAGATATAAAATATTATGCTAATATCTTTCACCTGAGTGGCCCAGGGGCAAAGATATGTGAAAAGCTAGAATTAAGGAACCTTTGGGACAATCTTGGCACACCCCACAAGAGACTGTAAAATGAGGCCGCAGAGAAGGGGGGTTACCTAAGGCATAAGAGAGACTAGCTCCTGGATGGGGGCAGTCAGAACTGGAGGGCATCAGTAAGGGTGATGCTGGCCGATTATAACATCTTCTTCTCTTGGAGTCCCTCCCTCCGTAAATTCAGACGTCACTTCTATGGCACGAGTTTAGTAAGTTTCACGTTTATACCTTTTATTTTTATGTAACTGTCTATACTGTATTTGTATTGTTCCCTTTTGTAAATTCTTGTATATTTTTTAAACACTGCCTATTTTCGGATTAAATATATAAAATTTAATAGTTTCTTTCCTCATGCTTTATATACGAATCCAAAAACCCGAAGGGCCTTATGCTATCTGAAACGGGTCCCCAGCTAACCCGAAAAAGCTGTGTGGTGGCAGCATAATTATATGGCATACAATTATTGGAGTGCTATCATTAAGGGTACCGAGGTATATATATATTCCATTAGCGGGAATCGGTGATATATACATTTACCCTTGCTGTGAGACCTCCAATATTTGGCATTATCAGCTCAGCAGCCTCATCTTATGCATTGTTCTGCAGTACCATAAGTGGCCTGCCGACAAGGGGGGCGCTAGAGAGTAGTCGTGTTTGTGACAAATCAACAGCTGCGGGATATCTGAGTGACTCCCCCGGCTGTTCATGGGAAATTGGTGGCAAGCGGTGGGATATAGAGCATTAGTGATCTGGTTTGAGCAATCATCCCTTTCACTAAAAACTTGCAAAAGTTTTGAGCATCGAACTCAGTGTTTAAATATACCTGGAACAATTCTGTACATGTAGTAGGTACCCCCTCCCATCTCTCTTGTTTTTCTATCCTACCTTTTATTTGGCAATTATGGCTGCGTTGACCGAAGCCTGGTACAGCCAGCTGAAAAAGGAGACTCTGATTGCCATCTGCATGACCAGAGAGATTAATGTCAATGACAAAAACAAGCCAGACCTCATTAAAGACCTGTTACAATGGGACGCAAAACAAGTCCGTTCCCCCAGTGCTGATGATGGCGAGACAAGCCAAGCCCTGGATGATACTGCGACCAGGGCCTCTTCTGCAGCTTCAAGCCAGAGCAGCGACCGGGGCAGCATGGACTCCTACCTGCAGACGGCCCTAGAGCAACTCGCTGCAGATGACCAGGAGGGACGGCTGAAGCTCATTCAGCAATTTCAGGAGAGAGCCGAGCGCCAGGCCCAGGCTGAGAGAGCTGAGTGCCAGGCCCAGGCTGAGAGAGCCGAGCGAGAGGCCGAGCGAGAGGCTGAGAGAGCCGAGCGTCAAGCCCAGAGAGACCATGAATTGAAGGTCATCCATATCCAGCAGCAGACATCTTACTCACTGAACGGTGAGTCCAATAATGCCAGCAGCTTTAAGCCCCAACCGGAGCACTTTCCTGTGATGGAAAAGGACAGGGATTTGGACACCTTTCTGAGGGGATTTGAAAAACCTTGCTTGCAGTACCAGTTGCCCCCAGCACAATGGGCACGATACTTAACCCCAGGGCTGTGAGGCAAGGCCCTGGACGCGTTTGCCAGTCTCCCTCAAGAGCAGAGTGGAGACTATGAGGCCATAAACCAGGCTCTAATACGGAAGTATCAGCTGACTCCAGAGGTGTACCGAAAAATTCCGGACCCTCCAGCGCGGACCTCATGACAGCTACAGTGATTTGGTGGGCGGGCTCCAAACCACCTTTGACCAATGGATCCAAGGACTGTCCATTACAACCTTTGAGGAGCTAAGGGACCTAATGGTGAAGGACCAACTCCTACATCTTTGTCCTGTGGAGGTTTGACAGTTTGTTATGGACCGAGAGCCCAAAAGCCCTCAAAAGCAGCCCAGATTGCCGACACCTATGAGGCCAACCGTGCATCGGGGGTGCGGAAGCCGTCCACCGCCAGCTGGAGAGGGGGTAAGATGACAACTACGACCACCCCTGCCCCTACCAGCCGACCTCCCATAGGTCCTGTGTCATCCACCAGTGCCCGGCCCACCTCTGACACTCGCAGGTGTTTTTCATGCAACCAGCCTGGACACCTCAGCTCCGCTTGCCCAGAGAGGCAGAAGAGGAACCCCACATCCAAGGCCCAAGGGCCTAGTGTAGCTGTCTTTTTGGTGGGGGAGGCGGGTGGTAGGACCTGCGAAAACCTACACTCCGTCACCATGGGCAGAACCCCCACTGTGGGGCTCAAGAACACTGGAGCCGACCGAACACTGTTCCCCCCCCGAACTGGTGCCTCCTGAAAACTTTATCCCGGGAAAACTCCTGACTGTCACTGGGCTTGGGGGTGTTCGCCAATCTTTCCCAATGGCCCGGGTTTCCCTCGACTGGGGTGCTGGGAGAGGGTGGAGGGAAGTGGGGGTGTCCGAACATCTACCAACCAATGTTTTATTGGGGACTGATCTGGGGCGATTGGTTGCACAATTTCTCCCTGATGATCCTCTCCAATCCAATAAGTCATGTGATACAAATGTTGTTGATAAGTCATGTGATACAAATGTTGATAAGTCATGTGATACAAATGTTGTTGATAAGTCATGTGATGCAAGCACTGTTAAGTCATGTGACCCGAATGCGGATATCCAGAACGTGATTTCAAATGTTGTGCATGGCATTAAAGTGGAGGTTTGTACAGGGGAACTCAGCCATGCCATGCTGCAGGGTGACGTGGCTGAGGACGACCCCAAGGTAGTAAGTGTCTGTGCTGACAGAGATGGAGGCAGACATGAGAACCACGAGTAAAGTGGTCAAATGCAGCTGACCAGTGTCACAGCGGATAGTGACACAGCTGGTGGTAGCTGCCCCAGGACTGGCACTGCTCCTAAGGTACTACGGGATGAGGAGCAAGTAGCACCCAGAGCCTGTCAGGCTAATGGGGAAGAGTTGTTATCCCCCGGGGAGACAGCCTTCATCGGTGCTGTCACCTGCAGTTAGAGTGCCCAGAACGCAAATGAAACCATGCCTTCTGACACCTCTTCACCCAGAGGGATAACGGAACTGGTTACGGACCCAGAGCAGGTCCCAGAGGGTCCTGGTGAGGTCGGAACCTTAACATCACTTTGGCTGCCTCTAGCCAAGAGTTCCAGGTGGCTCTACGAACTGATGCCAGTCTAGAGACGTTAAGGGACCTCGCAGAGAAGCCCTCCTCCGAGACCGATAAGGAGAGGGTATTCTGGGACCAGGGGAGGTTGTACCGGGAGACTGTTCCCTGTAACCCCCAACAGGAGTGGCTGAAGGAAAGACAGCTGGTGGTGCCTCACCGCTTTAGGAGTGAGTTGCTGCGGATTGCCCATGAGATCCCACTCGCCGGACACCTGGGGGTCAGTAAAACCAAGGCCCGGCTGTCTCACCACTTCTATTGGCCCAAAATGGGGACAGATGTTGCCAATTACTGCCGCTCCTGTATCACATGTCAAAGAGTGGGAAAGTCAGGGCCTGCTCCCAAAGCTCCCCTGATCTCTTTGCCAGTGATAGAGGAGCCTTTCCAGAGGGTCGCTGTGGACATCGTCGGGCCTCTGGCCGTCCCCAGCAGCTCTGGAAAACATTTCATCCTTACTGTGGTAGACTATGCTACCCGGTATCCGGAGGCAGTGGCTCCGTCCTCAGTTAGGGCCGATAAGGTGGCAGATGCCCTCCTGGCCATATTCTCCCGAGAAGGATTTCCCAGGGAGATGCTTACCGACTACGGGACTCAGTTCATGTCTCGTCTAATGGAGGCTCTCTGTAAGAAAATGCAGGTGCAGCATCTAGTATCAAGCTCCTATCACCCACAGACCAATGGTTTGTGTGAGCGATTTAATGGTACCCTTAAGCAGATGCTTAAGATGCTGGTTGAGTCACATAGAGTCACAGCTGCTAGGAAACCACTGCTAAGGACAGGCAACAAGCAGAAGAGACTTCTTTGGGCTAAAGAACACAAGGAATGGACATTAGGCCATTGGAAATCTGTGCTTTGGTCTGATGAGTCCAAATTTGAGATCTTTGGATCCAACCACCGTGTCTTTGTGTGGCGCAGAAAAGGTGAACGGATGGACTCTACATGCCTGGTTCCCACCATGAAGCATGGAGGAGGGGGTGTGATGGTGTGGGGGTGCTTTGCTGGTGACACTGTTGGGGATTTATTCAAAATTGAAGGCATACAGAACCAGCATGGCTACCACAGCATCTTGCAGCGGCATGCTATTCCATTCGGTTTGCATTTAGTTTGGCCATCATTTATTTTTCATTAGGACAATGACCCCAAACAAACACACCTCCAGGCTGTGTAAGGGCTATTTGACTAAGAAGGCGAGTGATGGGGTGCTACCCCAGATGACCTGGCCTCCACAGTCACCAGACCAGTCGAGATGGTTTGGGGTGATCTGGACCGCAGAGTGAAGGCAAAAGGGCCAACAAGTGCTAAGTATCTCTAGGAACTCCTTCAAGACTGTTGGAAGACCATTTTTGGTGACTACCTCTTGAAGCTCATCAAGAGAATGCCAAGAGTGTGCAAAGCAGTAATAAAATCAAAAGGTGGCTACTTTGAAGAACCTAGAATATAAGACATATTTTCATCTGTTTCACACTTTTTTGTTAAGTATTTCATTCCACATGTGTTAATTCATAGTTTTGATGCCTTCAATGTGAATCTACAATTTTCAGAGTCCTGAAAATAAAGAAAACTCTTTGAATGAGAAGGTGTGTCCAAACTTTTGGTCTGTAATGTATAGTCTGGTACATATTTATATTCAGGGGTGCAGTGTAGGGGATTTTTTATCCAAGAGGCAAATGTATATATACAGTATATGTGACTGTTATTTTCCATGGTCGGTGAGCAGTGTGACAAGATGAGTCGTGGCTAGAAGATATCAGCATCAAGGTCTGACCAGATGGAGAAGAAACAAGAGAAAACTAATCCGTTGAGACGTCAGCAGTAAGTCACTGAATGGAAATATTTATCCTATACTGTATGACTTGGAGTAATGCTGTTATTTGTTAAACCCCTTAGGTCACATTTTCACATTCATGTGGTCATATGTCCGAGTGTTGCCAAACTTGCTTATCAGATGACACATAGACTCATAGTTTCATAAATCTACTCACATATCTGTGAAAATCATGGAACCAAGAATGAGATCTACAAGATTCAGAACATGTACTGTTCTGATCCGATTTCCGATTATGAAGAATATGACACACTCAATGGGTTGTCCGAGAAAAAAAAGTCAGGCAGCACACACATCACACGAATGCAGGAATGTAGCCTTATTAAGTATAGCACCATCCATTAGTATTTAGTGTATTCACTATGTAAAGCGCCGCCATTAATTACATAGTTTTTTCTTTTATTATGTGTAACACTGGCCCTTATTAGCATCCTCTCTAGTTGTATATGGCGCTGTCCCTTATTATATAGTGTCTGTGACGACATGGACTCTCATGGGTTAAAGTTTCTTAACATTCAGCCAGACGTATTGTTCTTTTGTGTAGTAACTCATGTTTGCTTAGCTATTGTTTCTCCAGACTCTTCCAGTAATCATTGTAATGTAGTTGTGTATTGCTAATGTAATTACCTTAGTAGCCATTGTCTAGTCTGTGACTTGCAGATTTCATGTAGATATCCTCAGTCTTTCTATGCACATCATTTTAATGAACATTATCCATGCAGCTTGAAATTCCTCCAATGGGAGAAGCAATCTTGTCCAACCAATCCGATGAGGACGCAGTGTATCCAAAGGGAAAGCTGAGGCTATAAAAGGGGATTTCTTTAAGTCACCAGGTTGTTGTTGTTGATGGATGTGCATGATCGAGTCTAAGCTCTTAGGAGCTGGCTAGAGGATCAGGACACCTTGTGGCTTCAATCTAGGGACTTCGGTTCCGATTGGAGACCATATCCACAGTCTAGGGATTTCGACTCCGGCTGCCAGGATTATATCATCATACCAGAGACTACTTAAGGAGGAAACCCAGGTTGGGACAAATCGGTCACCTGGTACAGACTTTGCAGACCTCAGCCAGCTTCCTAAATCTGGCGTCATTCCAGTCACGGTGGGTGCCCGCCGAAAGCGGGGTGCTGCTGGATTGGAGTAATTAGCACTGGAACATCTGAGGCATGGACATTCTAAATCCCTGGTGAGCCAGCGGAAGGGTGAGACTCTGTTGCCTGTTACATTTGTGTGTTTTGCTGGTTATGTGTTATGTGCCGTTAATATTTTAGGGATCCAATAAAGTCTAATTATTGTGGTTCTTTCACCCTGTGTTATCTGAGTAGTGTTCCGCCCACGGTTAAGGAGATCGTGCGTTCAGTTGGGATGAGCCCTGAGCCACGCTGTCTTTCTAAAGGCGGCTGGTTCAGTGGACGAGAGCACCCACTGAGCCCCGTGTCTCCACAGTGTCCTCTCTTGTTATGTACACCGTCTCTCATATAGCGTGTTCTCATTATTTTTGTTATTCACAGCACCCTCCCTGTTACTTAATCCTCTCTTGTTAGCTATAAAATGACTGATGATGGAGCGATATCTGACCAGAAGACCAATAAATCAGATCTTCCGTTAGAAAATAAGTCTTACCATGTTCCATCAGCAGTCATGTCATTTTATATCTAACAAAATATGCTATAAAATAAAAACAGAGTGTTTGCAAAAATAACAAGACAATCAAATATGTAAAGGATGGTGCTGCACATAACAAAAGGGGGCACTATGTAATATATATATATATATATATATATATATACATACACATACTATAGATCTGCAGCTGTGTCTCCATAAAAGAAGGGGGTCCGAGGCACAATTTCTTGTTGTACAAGGGCCCCAAGCTGTCTGTTACTGCCACTACAGCCAGCAATAATTTCTTCTGAGCAATTTGCATGAGTTTCTGCATGGCCTCTTTTGGAGACAATTTAGAAAATGCTTTAGTATTTGGGACCCAACAAACTTCAACAATCGTCATTGACCTCTCTATAAGACCTAAGCCACTTAGGTGGCAAGAAAGATCAGATCATCAAAAGAAGACAATTCTCTACCAGCAGTTCTTTACCAGCAAGTTTATTAGCTAGTCAGACAGGTATAGAAAATTGCCAAAAGAATGTTAATACTATCCAGGCCAATTCAAATAAAGTACAGAACTGGATGGCATGATGTCCCCCAGAGTTAATCCCCTGTGTAATCTGCAGAACAGAGTCAGTGACTAAATACAAACAACTTGGTTCATCAAATACTGTACAAAAGGCAGAGAAAAAAGAAGGTAGAAAATGGATCACTGGATCATCTCATCCCATAAAGAACCAGCCCAAGTCAAGGCTTCTCCAGACAGAAAAGAAAAAAGCTCTCAGTGGTCTAAAAGGGGATATTCTCCAGCACAAAAGAAAACTTTTTAAAACTTAGCCTTTAGTCATATGGGATAAAAAAAAATAATTGACAGAATGTGCACATATTTTTTAAAAAAAATCCATAATGCTTATGCCTATTGGGCAAAACAACTCTTAAAGGGGTTGTCCACTACTAGGACAATCCCTTTCTGATTCCATTTGTTTCCCTCCATTAAAAAACCCTGTACCCACTCCTGTTCTGGCACCATTCCAGCACTGTAGGTAATTGCGGTTCTGGGCTAACGAGATATTATAATGTCACAGGAGCCTCGCGTTCAATCACTACCGACTTCTCTCGCCACCTTCTCTTCATACCAAATGTACAATCAACAGGAAGTGAGTGGCAGCCACAACGTCACTTCCTGCTGATTGACTCATTTGGTCCAAAGGCGGGAAGAGAGAAGCCGACAGTGATTGGACACGGGCTCACATGCTGTCACAATGTCACTTGAGCCCCAAACTGTGATTACCAACAGCGCTGACCATGGAGGTGAGTACAGTGTCTTTTATTTTAACTGGGGAAACTAGTAGAATCAGAAGGGGATGTGTTAGTAGTGGACAACCCCTTTAATCATGAGCTATTCACCACACCCAGACTTTCTTTAGCACAAAAGTGTATTCATATAAATCAATTCTTATTCATAAAGTGATAAATGGAAATCTAAATCTCAAACATACTATATAATAAAGTTTAAATCACTTTAATAGAGCAATTTCAAAAGGTGTGACTAAAGTGGGCTTTACACGCTACAACAAATCTAACGATGTGTCGGCGGGGTCACGTCATAAGTGACGCACATCCGGCATCGTAAGGTACATTGTAGTGTGTAAATTGCGATTGAACGGTAAAACGTTCATCGCACGCACATCGTTCATTTCTCTAGAATTGAACATCAGATTGTTCATCGTACCCGGGGTAGCGCAGATCGCAGTGTGTGACACCCCGGGAACGATGAACAGATCTTATCTGCGTCCTGCGGCTCCCGGCCGGTAATGCGGAAGGAAGGAGGTGGGCGGGATGTTTACGTCCCGCTCAGCTCCGCCCCTCCTCTTCTATTGGCCGGCTGCCGCGTGACGTCGCTGTGACGCCGAACGTCCCTCCCACTCCAGGAAGTGGACGTTCGCCGCCCTCAGCGAGGTCGTATGGATGGGTAAGTACGTGTGACGGGGGTTAATCGTTTGTTTGGCACGTTCAACAAATTGAACGTGCCGCACATACGATGGGGGCGTTGCATATCGTATGCGAAATTGCAACGTGTAAAGCAGGTTTAAGTCACCTGCAAAGTGCATTTTTACTCTAGTTTTATGTTCTTTATATTATTTTATATGACAGAGACAATAAAGTGCAGTTTTTCACATGGATGCCGTTACAATAAGCAGGCACATACAAATAAATGCTCTGCTGACAGACGTTTACTGGAAAGTGATTCATTGTATCATCAAAGACAACCTCATCTCACTTTCTGAAAAATATTTGTGTTCATAAGGAATTATGTTTGGGATTCTGCTGCATCCATTGTGTCTCCATAGCTGTTTACGTATGGACTGATGTCAATGCTTTTTGTTTTGTTGGCCTTTTTAGCAAATGTGGAAAATGGGCTGATAAGACATAATAGAAGACCGTAATAGAAACATCAGTATCGGCAAGCATTCGGCAGGATCATAATGAGCAAGAGTGAAGGCTAGGAGCAAAATTAAGGTACTAAATATCGATCTCAAGCTGAAACATTATGTGCCAGCTTTTCTAACTCTTGCTACGCTTATTATGGGATTACTGTGCGTAGATCTGCATCTGCTATTCATGTCTCTGTATAGCGATCACTTGTAAGGCCAGATTCAGACATCTATTTTTTCATACTTGAAAAATGATCAATGTTTTTTTCACTGTGCTGGATCCATTTTTGGTCCATGTGTCAGTCTTTACAATATTTAATGCATCCTTTTTTCTCAGTTAAAGGGAAACTGTCACCAGATTTGGTGACTATAAGTTGCGGCCACCACCACTGAGCTCTTATATACAGCATTCCAGAATACTGTATATAAGTGCCCAGGTCACGCTGTATAATGTAAAAAATACTTTTATAATACTCATCTAGGGGGCGGTCTGGTCCGATGGGTGTTGCTGCTCTCCAGTCCGGCGCCTCCTCTCTCTGCAACGATCTCTGTCCTTCTTCTACCCAGCGCAGTGTGGATGACGTGCCTATATCATGCACACAGGCCGACATTGAGGTGCTGTGCAGGCGCACTTTGATCTGCTCTGCTGAGGGCAGTTGAAAGTACTGTAATGCGCAGGCGCGAAGAAAGCTTAAAGACCACCTGCGCATGCGCACTACAATACTTTGATCTGCCCTGAGTAGGTATATCAAAGTGCTCCTGCGCAGGACCGTAATGCCGGCTAGTGTGCATGACGTAGTATGCATCATGCCCATTGGCCTCAGAAGAAGGAGGATGGCAATCATCATAGAGAGCAGGCGCCGAATTGGAGACCAGCGACATGCATGCGACTGGATCGCCATGCATGTGAGTATTATAAAAGGGTTTTATACGTTTCTTACAGCAGCCTGGGCACTTATATACAGCATTACAGAATACTGTATATGAGAGCTCAGTGGTAGTGGCTGCAGCTTATAGTCACCAAATCTGGTGACAGTTTCTCTTTAAGAAAAATAAAAGCAAAGACTTTTGAAGGCTGGCCTGGCAGCAAAGAAGCCACTTCTCCCTAAGAAAAACATGATGGACAGATGATATTCTGCAGGAAGTAAAGGCATTGGGCTGCAGATAACTTGGGTAGGGTTTTTTCTCTTGTAAGGGCTTGTGCGCACGTTGCGTAATATCATGCATTTACGCTGCGTTTAGCACTGCCGCATAAATGCATGCGTCCTGCGTCCCTAGCGCAATCTATGTAGATTGTGCATGATCCGTGCACACGTTGCATTTTTGAACGCAGCGATTTGGGTTTTGATCCAAATCCGTGCATTAAAAAATGCAGCATGTCAATTAATTTGTGCGCTTTGGATGCAGCTCCCACTCTGTCTATGGGAGAGCCAGCATCCAGAGCGCATGAAATCGGCATCTAATCTGCTGAAACACTGCATCTGCAGTGTTTCTGCAGCGATTTGAAGCGCACATGTACCGCCCGAGCCGCTCGGATCCATGCTCGTCGGTGGGTGGCTCGAGCTCCTCACAGACTCGGGGGTCATGTCGCTCTGAAAGGGAGTTGCTGGCGCTACATGTAGGGACTTCGGTGGGGTGGTCCACGGCCGGAGCCGGGGTTGTTTTTGAGAAGTTTAAGTTCATGACGCCACCTACGGTTTGTGGTGAATGGATGGACACCACCGCTGCCATTGACTGGCTCCCGGGGACGGTGTTGCGCAGCTTGGTGTTGACCCCTCCGTGGGTAGGAGGATGATGGTCCCGGGGGCCCGAGGGGGGTGCTGAAACAGGGGAATGGATGCGTGCTGGCGTGTCGGTGCGGTGCGCGGCCCGAGGGCACTGTGGTACTCACTATTACAAACACGCTGGAGTCTCTGGTAAACCAAACAAGATGGTGGACGGTGCCCGCAGCCGGCTGCGCTTTTCCCCTTTTCAGGTTGGTGGTTTCCTCCTTTCTCCTGCACCTCACTTTTGGTAGAAATGATGACTCCTATGCCTGAGCAACGGTAGTCCGCTCCCCAGCCTTGTGTGTGCCGGTAAAGCCCGTTTGCCCGCAGACGCTGGCCCGTGGGGTCTCGATGCCTGGGCGGTGGCTTTCTACCCCTATCGTTGGGCTGTTGTCTTCAGTCGGGTCTTAGGTGGGAAAGGGCCTTAAGTTAAGTTTCTGGGCCTTGTACTGGGTCTGAGTACCCCTCCTGGTGCTCCGGTTTCCAATCGGTTCCCCGGTTCAGTACTGGCGGGCCACTACCCTGTCCCGGTCCCTTACGGTTCCACCAGCTGTAATCCCAGCTCCTGCAGGCGGCCACCACCGTCTGCCTCCTTACCACGGTACCAGGGCAACGACCCTGACACCGGTCAGTGTTAATGCTGCAGACCTGACACCTCAGGCCTGCTGCACTTGAACTTGAACTCTAGCACCAAACTGACTACTGTTGGCCCTCTGGACTCCTAGGTGGGCGTGGCCAACCGCCTGGCTCCGCCCCCCCATGGTGTGACCATTGAACACTGAGAGAGGTGACAAGGGTTTTTGTAGGTTGGCTGCTGTCACCTTATTAAGGGGGGGGGGAGTGTTTGTGTAAGGGCCTACCTGTGACTACCTGGCTAGTCCAGGGCGTCACACACACATGTGCTGTCAAATCACTGCAGAAATTTCAGCATTTACGTGCGAACATAGCCCTAAATCCTCTTTCAGATTGTTTCGGATATCTGAAGGATTGGAGATGAAAAGGTGAGTGCTACCATGAGTCTTGTGCCATCAAGATACATACAGCTGCCCACTAAAAAGCCAATAATGTATAAGGGTTCTCTGGTATTGCATTACTGCTATAGGAATATATAAAAAAAATAGTGACATTTCATGTTAGGTTCCCACCTTACAGAGATATACCTTGCCGTGGTGACCGGGCTTACATGTGTGACGCCCTGGGCAAGCCAGGGGTCACAGGTCACAACACCACCATACACCCCACATTCCCTGCAGGAACACCAAGGTCAAAACACAAATCCTTGTTGCCCTCCTCCAGGGGCTGATGTCCACACCAGGGGGTGGGCCAGGCGGTTGGCTCTGCCCACCGAGGAGTTCACAGCTCTGGAGGCGGGAAAACCAGGCAGTTGAGTTCAGTGAGTGGAGTTGAGTTGGAGAGTTCAAAGTGAGAGGAAGGAGAAGGAGGACAGTGAGAGTAGTGACAGAGAAAGTGACAGCAGAAAAGCCTGAAGTTGGTCCGGGTGTGTGCCCCGGACTGAGACAGCAAGGTTGGCAGACAGCGGTGACTGTCTGCAGGAGAGGCTGCTTGGAGGTTGCCGAAAGGACCGTGGACGGGTGGTGGCCCGGCGGTACCGGAGCGGTATACGAAGAGCAGTCAGCACCATTGGCAGGGGCCTTTCGGATCCCGGCAAGGCTAGGAGTCGCCATAATTTGCCAAATCCGTCAGTGAAGGGGACCTCTGGGTCTCCCAACAACCAAGTCCCGATTGAAGGCAACAGTCCGACCGTGAAGGGGAGACACCGCCCACCGCCAGGGCACCAGTTTCCCAGGGCCAGCGCCTGCGGGCAAGAGAGGGGCTCCCCCGGCTCATATCCAAGCTGGGGAGCGGGTTACCGGTGGGAATCCATCGCTACCAAAGAACCGTACTTAGGTGCAGGGAAGTGACCGTCACCGCTAACTGCAGGGAACATCAGCACCGTAGCCGTCCGAGGGACCCGTCCAACCAGCCGTTTGTTTACCGTGAACTGTGTCATCTTCCTTGGGCTGAGTGAGTACTTCCGTGCCGTGCGGCACAGCGCTACCCCTGCGTCCCTGCACCTCCACAGGCCCCATAACCCGCCTGTCCACCATCCTGACCTCCCCATCATCGGGCCCCGGGACTACCAAAAATCCCCTACCCACGGAGGGGCAAATCAACATCTAGCTGCTCCATACCATCACTCCCGGGACCCCCAGACAGAGCAGCGGTGGTGTCCACACAATCACCACAGCCGTGGGTGGCGTCACGGACAATAAACAATCCCAAAAACCAATCCCCTTTCACTCACGGGCGAGGAGCGCCGCTCGAGTCCCCGGGATCCGGCCCATCGCTCGAGCCACCGAGCAGCAGCAGGCCGCAGCCGCAGCGGCAGCCGGACCCGAGCAGTGGGAGCGCGCAGCACCCCCTCCTCCGCCCGCGACACATGCATTAGCCAATTCATAAACCAAATATCCCTTTTTTCATATATTCCTATAGCAGTAATGCAATTCCAGAGTTTCCTTATACATTGTTGGCTTTTTGGTGTGCAGCTGTATGTATCTTGAAGTTACTATGCTTTTTCAGCTAGCACCTATACACAATTGTTGGATGTGCGGATCAGTTTTTTGTAATATTTGCAATGAGTCTTGTGCCATGCCTACAGTAAAGCATCCTGAGTAGATATGAGCGAGCACTACCATGCTCAGGTGAGTGGTACTCGTAACGAGCAGTCGGATGGGCTCAACTCATGTACCGAGTTTAATGGAAGTCAATAGGAAAGTCAAGCATTTTTTCCAGTAAGATCTTCTGTAAAAATTCTTGAGTTCTCCCTTGATTTCTATTATACTCAGTACAAGAATCGAGCCTGTTGGAGCATCCAAGTGCTCATTACGAGTAACGAGCACCTGAGCATGGTAGTGCTCGTTCATTACTAATCCTTCATATGTGGTTGCTTTTCATCCAAGTCAGTTCGCTTACTCCCAATTTTGTCTAAGAACACTGCCATGAATAAAGAATGTTATGTATCCATCCTCCAAGAGCAACTTCTCCCAAAGATCCAGGAACAATTTGTTGATGAACAATGTTTTTTCCAGTATGATGAGGCCTAATGTCACAGGGCAAACGCGATAATTAAATGGCTCTACGAACAAAACATTTAAATCTTGGTTTCTTGGTCTGGAATCTTTCCAAATCTTAATCCCATTGAGAACCTATGATCAATACACAAAGAGCAGGTGGAGAAACAAAAACACAGATATTGTGCGAAACTCCAAGCACTGAATAGACAAGAATGGGCTGTCATCAATCAGTATTTGGCCCAGAAGCTGATATCCAGCTGCCAGGGCAAATTGCAGACCTCTTAAAAAATAAAGGTCAATACTGTAAATATTGAGTCTTTGCATAAAGTTGATGTATTTGTCAATAAAAGTTTAAAAACCTATGAAATGCTGAGAATTGTACTTCAGGGTATTAAAAAATTACCCACATACAGTACAGATCAAAAGTTTGGACACACCTTCTCATCTCTAGAACAACTGTTAAGAGGAGACTTTGTGCAGCAGGCCTTCATGGTAAAATAGCTACTAGGAAACCCCTGCTAAGGACAGACAACAAGCAGAAGAGATTTGTTTGGGTTAAAGAACACAAGGAATGGACATTAGACCAGTGGAAATCTGTGCTTTAGTCTGATGAGTCCAAATTTGAGATCTTTGGATCCAACCACCGTGTCTTTGTAGAAAAGGTGAAGGGATGGACTCTACATGGCTGGTTCCCACCGTGAAGCATGGAGGAGGAGGTGTGATGGTGTGGGGGTGCTTTGCTTGTGACACTGTTGGGGATTTATTCAAAATTGAAGGCATATTGAACCAGCATGGCTACCACAGCATCTTGCAGCGGCATGCTATTTCATCTAGTTTGCGTTTAGTTGGACCATGATTTATTTTTCAACAGGACAATGACCCCAAAGACATCTCCAGGCTGTGTAAGGGCTATTTGACTAAGAAGGAGAGTGATGGGGTGCTACGCCAGATGACCTGGCTTCCACAGTCACGAGACCTGAACCCAATCGAGATGGTTTGGGGTGATCTGGACCGCAGAGTGAAGGCAAAAGGGCCAACAAGTGCTAAGCATCTCTGGGAACTCCTTCAAGACTGTTGGAAAACCATTTCCGGTGACTACCTCTTGAAGCTCATCAAGAGAATGCCAAGAGTGTGCAAAGTAGTATTGAAAGCAAAAGGTGGCTACTTTGAAGAACCTAGAATAGAAGACATATTTTCAGTTGTTTCACACTTTAAGTATTTCATTCCACATGTTTTAATTCATAGTTTTGATGCCTTCGATGTGAATCTACAATTTTCAGAGTCCTGAAAATAAAGAAAACTCTTTGAATGAGAAGGTGTGTCCAAACTTTTGGTCTGTACTGTGTGTCCAGTTAAATATTTTTTTGCCAGGAAAATTAGAGGCTTAATTTGTGGGATAAATATTTTTAAAATACCTTATAGCATAAAAATACAAAATTAATTGATACTTGTTTAGATTGAAACATTAAGAGAGCCCTATGAGCCCCCCCCCCCCTTATAAAAAAAATAAATAAATAAATATTATAAAGTAGATGGGGGGGATCCACTTTTTTGGCTGGTATATGCAAGAATGAAATGCTTGTATACTTTACACGTGACATTTATTATGCATTGCTAATAGAGCACCCTCTTATTCCACAATATTTTACAGACATAATCATCACTGTCCCCAGTCTAAGTTTCCTATCAGTATGTCTTTGGATTGCGGGAAGAAAAAAAATGCACAATTTCAAACTTTGCCATTTCACTCCATTGCACAGTGCCCTATGACCTGCACCTTTGAACTTTGTCCCTGACATATTTATACAACTGTAAAAATACCAGCACAAGATGCTTGAAGGAAAAAACAACAAGCATAGATTAAAAACCAAAAGCAGAGGCGAATTTAGGTTTTCCTGCTCCTGGGGCAAAAATTCAGTTTAGCAGCTCCTATGCTCAAGCGTTTTGAGTAATTGTTATATGACTCTTATGCAATTTCAATTTTCAGTAAAAATTACAGCACCTGCTTCATTGAGAGAAGCAGGAAGAGAATCTAGTTGACTTGTGACCTTAAGTATGAATAGTGCATATGATTGTTTGCATGATGACTCCTAGAATCAGCAAGCAGAGATGAATCCTGACAGTGTGTATATTACACGCTATTAGGATTTCACATGCTTCAGTGCTGAATTTTATAATTAGTGCTTCTAAGATAAATATAGATGTAGTAATCCCTAACTTGTCAGACAGCACAACACTTTATTAACATAGGCATATATTATGTTAGCAGAAAAGTTGTGGATTGTTACATGTTTACAAGATCAGAATCAAAAATAGTACACAAATACAGAATCAGAACCATAACAAGCACATAAATACAGCACCAGAACTACCATCAATATAGAATCACAAAATCACAACCACTAACAGCACATGAATAGGTTTCCTTGGATGGAGTTCATCTACTCGACTGATTACATCAGATTGCTCTCTGATTCACTGGAGCCCCCTGGTGGGTCGGTGGTGTGATGCTCTGGGAGGAACTCCCCTTCTCCCCCTTTCCACACCCCCTTTTCTCTCTCGCTCCCTTTCCTCTTATTCGTCCCTCTTACCCATCTCTTTCTCTCTGACTTCTACTCTCTTTAGACTTCGCTACCTTTTCCTCTGCTCTAGTTTCCATTTTCTCTGTATTGGGTTGCGTTTGGTTGAGGGGATGGGATTTGTTTATATAGTTAGGTCCAGAAATATTTGGACAGGGACACAAGTTTTGTTATTTTAGCTGTTTACAAAAACATGTTCAGAAATACAATTATATATATAATATGGGCTGAAAGTGCACACTCCCAGCTGCAATATGAGAGTTTTCACATCCAAATCGGAGAAAGGGTTTAGGAATCATAGCTCTGTAATGCATAGACTCCTCTTTTTTCAAGGGACCAAAAGTAATTGGACAAGGGACTCTAAGGGCTGCAATTAACTCTGAAGGCGTCTCCCTCGTTAACCTGTAATCAATGAAGTAGTTAAAAGGTCTGGGGTTGATTACAGGTGTGTGGTTTTGCATTTGGAAGCTGTTGCTGTGACCAGACAACATGCGGTCTAAGGAACTCTCAATTGAGGTGAAGCAGAACATCCTGAGGCTGAAGAAAAAGAAAAAATCCATCAGAGAGATAGCAGACATGCTTGGAGTAGCAAAATCAACAGTCGGGTACATTCTGAGAAAAAAGGAATTGACTGGTGAGCTTGGGAACTCAAAAAGGCCTGGGCGTCCACGGATGACAACAGTGGTGGATGATCGCCGCATACTTTCTTTGGTGAAGAAGAACCCGTTCACAACATCAACTGAAGTCCAGAACACTCTCAGTGAAGTAGGTGTATCTGTCTCTAAGTCAACAGTAAAGAGAAGACTCCATGAAAGTAAGTACAAAGGGTTCACATCTAGATGCAAACCATTCATCAATTCCAAAAATAGACAGGCCAGAGTTAAATTTGCTGAAAAACACCTCATGAAGCCAGCTCAGTTCTGGAAAAGTATTCTATGGACAGATGAGACAAAGATCAACCTGTACCAGAATGATGGGAAGAAAAAAGTTTGGAGAAGAAAGGGAACGGCACATGATCCAAGGCACACCACATCCTCTGTAAAACATGGTGGAGGCAACGTGATGGCATGGGCATGCATGGCTTTCAATGGCACTGGGTCACTTGTGTTTATTGATGACATAACAGCAGACAAGAGTAGCCGGATGAATTCTGAAGTGTACCGGGATATACTTTCAGCCCAGATTCAGCCAAATGCCGCAAAGTTGATCGGACGGCGCTTCATAGTACAGATGGACAATGACCCCAAGCATACAGCCAAAGCTACCCAGGAGTTCATGAGTGCAAAAAAGTGGAACATTCTGCAATGGCCAAGTCAATCACCAGATCTTAACCCAATTGAGCATGCATTTCACTTGCTCAAATCCAGACTTAAGACGGAAAGACCCACAAACAAGCAAGACCTGAATGCTGCGGCTGTAAAGGCCTGGCAAAGCATTAAGAAGGAGGAAACCCAGCGTTTGGTGATGTCCATGGGTTCCAGACTTAAGGCAGTGATTGCCTCCAAAGGATTCGCAACAAAATATTGAAAATAAAAATATTTTGTTTGGGTTTGGTTTATTTGTCCAATTACTTTTGACCTCCTAAAATGTGGAGTGTTTGTAAAGAAATGTGTACAATTCCTACAATTATTATCAGATATTTTTGTTCAAACCTTCAAATTAAACGTTACAATCTGCACTTGAATTCTGTTGTAGAGGTCTCATTTCAAATCCAATGTGGTGGCATGCAGAGCCCAACTCGCGAAAATTGTGTCACTGTCCAAATATTTCTGGACCTAACTGTATGTACTGATTGTCAGGATTCATGTCAGTGTTTTGTCCTTGATATAGTTTATGCTCGGGAGCAAGAGTTATCATCTCATGTTATGAGTTTGCCTTTAAAATAAAGAATTAAAAAAAAAACAGCACATGAAGAAATCATCACAAGGTACAATCAGTACAAAAACACATCACAGAACCACCATTGATGGAATATATCAACAGTACCACCAAAGTTAGAGAAATACATCACCAGATCCACCTTCAGTAAAGGAACACATCACCAGAACTACCACCAGTACTGTACAATATTTCTAAAATATTTAGAAACCATGTATCATTACCTTTACATGTCACAAATATTTGCTACTAAATGTTGGTATATCACATAAAATTACAATAAAATACATTTAAATTTATGGGTGTAATGTAAAAAAATTTGAAAAGTTCACAGGGTGTGAATACTGTTTCAAGCACTGTATAATTGTATTACATCACCCTACAACTCCTCGTATATGCTTAAAGGGAAGGTGCCATCGAAAAAAAATGTTTCAACGATTGCAAAAATGTAACATATTAATGGCGTAATTAAAAAAATATATATTATCACTTCTTTTTAACGGAGTAAAATATTAAAAATAATTTAAAAGGCTTTGATATTCTCCATGTTTAAACACCAAGGGAGCATCTGAAGAAATTTGCCATGGAAACCCAGTGAACAACTAGCGTGCTTGTGTCTGACATCACTCCTGTCCTTCTCTTCTGGGTGTTTGCAAAAGGATAATGGAGTGTGAAGTTTAGGATCACAGTGAGGCGCCATTTTGTTGGTGACTACAAAGTGACATTGACATGTGGTAAGTGTCACCGAGTACAGCTGGAAGCACAGATGTTGTTAGTTAGTGCTGCTCCCTGTATCATGCATTTGGGCTAGATATGTGGACTGTGTCATGTGCGACAAATAGATAAGTGGAGTGTAACACACATTGGGATTAGATATAGGGCTCAGTGGAGTGTATCACACCAGACTGAATTAGATACGCAGTATCTAAAGTATGTAATATGTGACCCCTGCTCAGTCCACTTCCATGGGAGCAGTAGTGTAATGTGATCTCCCTGTCCACTTCAATGGAAGCAGTGGTGTAATGTGTGACACCACTCTGTCCACTACTATGGAATTAGTGACATAATATGTTACACTGCTCCACCCACTTCTATAGGAACAGTAGTGTAATGTGACATCTCTTTCAATTTCTATGGGAGCAGTGGTGTAGTGTTTGACACTGCTCAATTCACTTCAAGTGTAATGTATGACACTGCTCTGTACACTTCTATGTGAGCAGTGGTCTAATGTGTGATACAGTTCTGTACACTTCTATGGAAGCAGTAATGTAATGTAGGATATTGCTCTGTCCATTTCTATAAGAACAGTGGTGTAATGTGTGACACAGCCCTGTTCACTTCTATGGAACATATACATCACAGGAGGGCCTGGGACACAGACATCACTGTGGGGCACGGACAGCACTGGGGGCACGGACAGCATTAGGGGGCATGGACAGCACTAGAGGGCATAGACAGCACTGGGCGGCACGGACAACAGTAGGGGAGCATAGACAGACCTGAGGGGCACGGACAGGACTGGGGGAAATGGATAGCACTGGGCAACATCGACAGCAATAGGGGGGCGGGGACAGCATTAGGGGGCACAGACAGGACTGGGTGACATGGACAGGACTGGGGGACAAGGACAGCACTAGCAGCCGCACAGACACTGGCGGTGGCACAGATAGCACTAGGGGGGCAAGACAGCATTTGGGGGGGCAAGGACAGGACTGGGGGTCATGGACAGCACTGGGGAAGCATAGACATCACCAGGGCGGCACAGACAGCACTGGGGGGCACAGGCAGCAGCGGAGGGCACAAGCAGCACTGGATGGGCACAGGCAGCACTGGGTAGGCACGGACAACACTGGGCAGTGGCACACAGCACTGGGCGGTGGCACACAGTACTGGGGGGTGGCACACAGCACTGAAGGGTGGCACACAGCACTGAGGGGTGGTACACAGAACTGGGGGTTGTACACAGTACTCGGGGGGCACACAGGACTGGGGGGTGGCACAAAACACTGGGTGAGCGTACACATTACTAGAAGGTATACAGCACTGGGGAAGGGGGGTACAGCACTCAGTGGCGGGCTCACCGCGCTGGGGGGAAGAGTCACACAGCACCGGTTCGAGAAGCATGTACAGCAGGGAGGGTGGTAAAGCTGCTGCCCCTCTTCTGTAACGGGAGCGCATCTCGTGCTACTTACCCCGCCCACAAAGTAAGCTCTGAGCACGCTGGCACAGAGCAGCCTGGGGACCTCATTGTATGCACACGCAGAATTCAGTAGTGAACGCTGCATGCACATCCTCCCATTACAAATTGGGATTAAAAGGCTGGTAGCTGGCAAGACCGAGGCTGCCACCCGAGTATTGTGATCCCGGGAATGTGCCCAGTGGATGCATAAAAAGTCATCGCAGGCCGCAAATGGCCAGTGAGCCGGAGGTTCTCCACCCCTGTAGTGAACAATCTCATTTAAGTAATTTCTTACTATTTATTTATAACTATTTTACATAGTACAAGCTACTGGAGAAAAGACATGAGTAGTTGGAGTGAGAGTTAAGTGAACCTTCACACCTGAAACATGCTCATGTATGTTGCTCTGGAAATACATTGTATCAACTAGAAACAGAATCAGTAAGGACAGAATGTGCCCTAACAGCAGAGCCAGCAAGCTGAGAAGGACTTGGTCCATTGGTTGTGTAATCTGAATTTAAATGTCAGTATAGCCATTAAACACCAGTAGGTGACATCTCACTGTTCATTGTGTCCTGCTCCCCTACATAAGTAAGAAAATGTGTTTTCTGGAACAATTCAATTACAAATAGGATGACTTAACTAACGTGAATACATTGTATTATGGTTTATGAGATTAATATGTATATGGGCCAATCACACTGCATTTTGCAGAATGTTCATGTGGGACACAAGACTACTTTTCTTCTGCCCATCTAAAATGCTGGACACCACCAGAAAGGAGTGCAAAAAAACTCCAAAATGTCAAACATCGCACTTAGTTTGCCATAGTTAAAGGGAACCTGTCACCACGTTTTTGGCCTATAAGCTGCAGCCAGCACCACTGGGCTCTTATATACAGCATTCTAACATGCTGTATATAAGAGCCCAGACTGTGCTGTTGTGTCGCCCAGGGAAGGGGGTACTCGGTCCCGGGCGGTTGCAAATGGGAATGTCACTCTGGTGGCCATTGCCCGCTCCCGTCCCCTGGGGCTTCTCTTGTAAAAGGGGAATTATTTATATTAGGGGTAAAAGTTAGTGTACGTGACGCCACCTGCGGGCTGCAGTTAAAGGTGTAGAACTGCCGCTGCTGAACGTGGGTACTCCCAGGGCTGGTGGTGGTTGCAGCAATGATGTTGGGCCCTCCGCAGGTAAGGCCGTGGCTGGGACATGTGATGGGCAATAACAGAGACAACACCAGGTTGTAATGAACACTCTCTAGTCACTCAAACCCAAGGATTACTGGTCCAGGTCCCATGGAGTATCAGTGCCAATGTAGTGACCCAGGTTGCTCTGTCCCCGTCACTCTCTGTTGGTTGTATCCCCGTAGTCTGGAGCATTTGGGGCCCGACTGCTCCTTTTGGGGTAACAGTCTCCATCTCCGTATGGTGGGCAGTGCGGACCCTGTGGGGAGGTAAGTGTCCGAACCCCGATCCTAGTTTACTGCTGATGCCCCCGGATTATTTGGTTCAGCAAAGTCAATGAAGGTGTCCTCACCAGGCAGGTAATTATCTAACCCATGTGAAACTGGCGCCTGATCTAGGGCGCTGTGCCCCGTTCGTGCTCCGGTCCCAGTGGTATCTGTCCGTACCCGACCTGGCGACCTCTCTCCCGTGCCCCCGGGTCACCGTCGCACGGACCAAGCTCGAGCACGTCCGCACACCTCTCTGTGTGCTGCTCTTCTCCAGGCTGCTGTCCCCTCCCACCAGGCTGGCTAATCCCGGGACTTGTTCCTACCTCTAGGCGACCATCCCCTTTCTTGGTTAACCCTGTATTCCCGATGTGGAGTGGAGAACTAGGATTTTTGTTGTGCTTTGGTGGTATCGGCACTGGTACTCCAGGAACCAGGGGGTTGGTCCTGCATACCCAAAAGGATGCAGTTCCTTGTAGTGCCCTGAGTGGTTCAGGGGCACTACACTGTATAACATAAAAAACACTTTATAATACTCACCTAGAAGGTTGTTCTGGTGCACAACAGTCGGATGGGTGACGCCGTTCTCCGGGACCGGCTCCTCCACTTTCGGCCCTCTTGGTCTTCCTTATTCTGAAGCCCCGATGCTTGACGCGTCTACGTCATACACACACGCCTCTACTCTTTCTGTTCTCCATGCTTAGTTTGGCACATACTGACACACAATGCAAAGATTGAGTCAACTTCTCCCCTTTTTATCTGGTTTCAGGAGTGATTTTCATATTGCCCACATCTGTTACTTGCCAGAGGTGAGTTTGATCGAGCATCCTATGCTTGAAACAAAGTTGTTTACCAACAATTTTGTCATGCCCAATTTTGAGGTTTTGTGTGAAATTATGTCCAAATTGCCTTTTTTCTGCAAAAATGTTATGGAACAACTTCAAGGGTGTAAACAGACCATTAAACAACTGCCAATCAGCTGACATGTAGCCAATTGTTGGTCGTTGAACTGGTGCGGTCGACTTGACAGCTGTAATTTGATGAGCTGGCACATGGTGAATTTTGATTGCCAAATTGTGAAAATCAATGATAGAATGTGAATAACAGAAGTCTCAAATAGACATAATAGAGTACGGATCCTGAACTGAAGATCTTCACCCCCTTTGATATTTATATGCTTTATCTGTATACATAGAGTGGTGGCTTGATATACAGATGTGGACAAAATTGTTGGTAGCCTTCTATGAAAGTAAGAAAAATCCACAATGGTCACTTAAATAGCTTGAAACTAACAAAAGTAATTGTCAGTTTAAATTTACTGATATCAACTAATGAAAATCAAACATTGCTTTTGAATGGTGGCTCAACAGAAAAAAAAAACAACTCATATAATGGCGTGGACAAAAATGATGGTACCCCTAAAAAAGATTAAAAATTATTTGAACTTAGGGACATGTTAAACTTATGTATGCTCTGTAATTAGCATCACAGGTGTCTACAAACTTGTAATCAGTCAGTCTGCCTATTTAAAGGGGGAAAAGAAATCACTCTGCTGTTTGGTGTCATGTTGTCTACATGGATGTGGACAAAAAAAAGCCATGGCTAGAGTTGTCTCAGGAGTTTAGAAAGAGAAATTGTGGACAAACATGTTAAAGGTAAAGGCTATAAGACCAGCTCCTAAAAACTTTATATTCCTGTTCCTCCAGTTAAACATATTAGTCACAAATTTAATGTCTATGGGACTGTAAACAGCCTCCTTGGACATGTTTGCAAAAGGAAAATTGATGACAAATTGAAGAGGTGGATAATACGAATAGTAAGGGGTGCTTCACACACAGCGAGATCGCTGCTGAGATCGCTGCTGAGTCACGGTTTTTGTGATGCAGCAGTGACCTCATTAGTGATCTCGCTGTGTGTGACACTGAGCAGTGATCTGGCCCCTGCTGTGAGATCGCTGCTCGTTACACACAGCCCTGGTTCGTTTTTTTATTGTTGCTCTCCCGCTGTGACGCACAGATCGCTGTGTGTGACAGCGAGAGAGCGACGAAATGAAGCGAGCAGAGAGCAGGAGCCGGCGTCTGGCAGCTGCGGTAAGCTGTAACCAGGGTAAACATCGGGTAACCAAGGTGGTTACCCAATATTTACCCTCGTTACCAGCCTCCGCCGCTCTCGCTGCCAGTGCCGGCTCCCTGCTCTCTGCACATGTAGGTGCAGTACACATCAGGTTAATTAACCCGATGTGTACTGTAGCTAGGAGTGCAGGGAGCCAGCGCTAAGCAGTGTGCGCGGCTCCCTGCTCTCTGCACATGTAGCTATGGTACATATCGGGTAATTAACCCGATGTGTACTGTAGCAAGGAGTGCAGGGAGCCAGCGCTAAGCAGTGTGCGCAGCTCCCTGCACATGTACCTGCAGTACACATCGGGTTAATTAACCCGATGTGTACTGTAGCTAGGAGTGCAGGGAGCCAGCGCTAAGCAGTGTGTGCGGCTCCCTGCTCTCTGCACATGTAGCTGCAGTACACATCGGGTAATTAACCCGATGTGTACTGTAGCTAGGAGAGCAGGGAGCCAGCGCTAAGCAGTGTGCGCGGCTCCCTGCTCTCTGCAGATGTAGCGATGTTATGATCGCTGCTGCGTCGCTGTGTTTGACAGCTAAGCAGCGATCATAACAGCGACATACAAGGTCGCTGTTGCGTCACAGAAAATGGTGACATAACAGCGACGTCGTTGTCGCTGTCGCTATGTGTGAACCCAGCTTATCCAAAGAGCCCAGAATAACTTCTAAAAAGATTAGAGGTGAACTCCAAGGTCAAGGTACATCTGTGTCAGAGCATACCATATGTTGATGTCTTGGCCAAAGTGGACTTCAGGTAAAACGACTGAGGTGGGAACCACTGTTGAAAGTACATCATGAAAAAGCAAGACTGGAATTTGCGTAAAATGCATATTGAAAGCCAAAAAGCTTCTGGGAGAATATCCTTTAAGCAGATGAGAGAAACTGGAAATTTTTGGCAAGTCATATCAGCTTTATGTTCACAAACAGAAAAATGAGGGATACAGAAGAAATAGCTTTGTACCTAGTGTGAAATAAAGAGGAGGCTTGGTTATGTTTTGGGGGCTGGTTTGCTGCATCTGGCACAGGGTGTCTAGAACCTGTTGTGCAGGGTACAATGAAATCTCAAGACTATCATGGGATTCTGGAGCGAAATGTGTTAGAAGCTTGGCTTGATTTTGCAGGTCATTGGTTCTCAAACAGGATAATGTCCCAAAACACACAGCCTAAAAGCATTGGACTATTCTGAAGTGGATTCTATGATCCCTGATCTAAATTCAATCTAAAGGCCCCGTCACACTAAGCAACATCGCTAGCAACATCGCTAGCAACATCGCTGCTAACGAACAACTTTTGTGAAGTTGCTAGCGATGTTGCTGTGTGTGACATCCAGCAACAACCTGGCCCCTATTATGAGGTCGTTGGTTGTTGCTGAATGTCCTGGGCCATTTTTTAGTTGTTGCTGTACCGCTGTGAAGCACAGATCGCTGTGTGTGACAGCGAGACAGCAACAACTAAATGTGCAGGCAGCAGGAGCCGGCTTCTGCGGAGGCTGGTAACCAATGTAAACATCGGGTAACCAAGAAGCCCTGTCCTTGGTTACCCGATATTTACCTTTGTTACCAGCCTCCTCCGTTCTCACTGTCAGTGCCGGCTCCTGCTCTGTGCACATGTAGCTGCAGCACACATCGGGTTAATTAACCCTGTAACTAGGAGAGCAAGGAGCCAGCGCTAAGCATTGTGCGCTGCTCCCTGCTCTGTGCACATTTAGCTGCAGCACACATCGGGTAATTAACCCGATGTGTGCTGTAACTAGGAGAGCAGGGAGCCAGCGCTAAGCAGTGTGCGCTGCTCCCTGCTCTGTGCACATTTAGTTGCAGCACACATCGGGTAATTAACCCGATGTGTGCTGTAACTAGGAGAGCAGGGAGCCAGCGCTCAGTGTTCGCTGCTCCCTGCTCTCTGCACGTGTAGCTGCGTGCGCTGGTAACCAAGGTAAATATCGGGTTGGTTACCCGATATTTACCTTAGTTACCAAGCGCAGCATCTTCCACGCGGCGCTGGGGGCTTGTCACTGGTTGCTGGTGAGCTCACCAGCAACTTGTGTAGCGACGCTCCAGCGATCCCTGCCAGGTCAGGTTGCTGGTGGGATCGCTGGAGCGTCGCAGTGTGACATCTCACCAGCAACCTCCTAGCAACTTACCAGCGATCCCTATCGTTGTTGGGATCGCTGGTAAGTTGCTTAGTGTGACTGGACCTTTAGGAAGGAGCTGAAGTGTGCAGTCTGGAGAAGGCCCCTTCTCACCTGAAACAGCTGGAGCAGTGTTCGGAGGAGTGAGACAAAATACTGGAGGACAGATGCAGACGTTTCATTGAGTTACAGAAAAAATAGTTTGCAGTGATTTCCTCAAAAGGTTGTGCAACAAAATATTAAGTTACAGGTACAATAATTTTTGTCAAGGCCATTTTCATTACTTTTTTAAAGGGAACCTGTCAAGTCCAATATGAACCCAGAACCGAGAGTAGTTCTGGGTATATATTGCTGATCCCTACCTAAACGTCCCTGTATACACTAGCATAGATAAAGAGGTCTTTAGAAAAAGTATTTCTAAAGATCTTTTACCATATGCTAATGAGCGAGGGCACTAGTCCCCTGGGCGTTAGTTCCCTTTGCCAGTCAGCTCCATTAGCATGTTAGTAAATCCCTGTGGGCTCCTGTGGGCCCCTGTGGGCGTGCTAACATGCTAATGAATACACAGCGTCACAGGATGATCTCACTCAACTCTCCGCCGCTATCGCATCCGTCGCTGGATTTCAGCTCAGTGCGCATGACCCCGGAGTTTGGGTCATGCGCACTGAGCCGAAATCCCCCGTCGGACGCGATGGTGGCGGAGAGGTGAGAGAGATCATCCTCTGATGCTGCACAGCCATTAGCATGTTAGTACGCCCACAGGGACGTACTAAGATGCTAAAGGAGCCGACTGGCAAGGGAAACTAACGCCCTTGGGACTAGTCGCTGGCCTCATTAGCATATGGTAAAAGATCTTTAGAAATACTTTTTCTAAAGATCTCTTTATCTATGCTAGTGTATACAGGGACGATTAGGCAGGGATTAGCAATATGCATCCAGAACTGCTTGTGGTTCTGGGTGCATATTGCACCTGACAGGTTCCCTTTAAATTATTTTTCTGTTGAGCCACAATTTAGTAGCGATTTCTGATTTTCATTAGTTGATATGTCGTAAATTTAAATTGAAAATCACTTTGGTCAGTTTCCAGTTATTTCCATGACCATTATGAAGTTTTCTTACTTTAACAGAAGGGTACCAACAATTTTGTATACGTCTGTACCCTTTCACCATGGGCTTTGGCTGTTTGTTAGTTTTGGTTTTTTTTTGCCCAAATTACTTATAAGAGTTATAACAGGTTTTAAGCATTTTTATGTTATATGAATTTTATTTACATTTCTTTTATTAATAAATGTATATTATTTATGTTTGTTTTTTCAAAAAAAAATTTTATACACATTAATTTCTTTGTCATCCCACATAGGAATATTATTCTTACTTAGAAATGCTTTAGAATATAATTAAGGCTTGTGCAAAAACTTCCTGAGAAAAAAAAGTCATGCTTCTTTCCGTGCAGGATGCCCACATCACAATGCAGAGGTTTTCACAGTCCATCTTCGCGCCTTTTAAGCAGATACTGTCACAGATGATCACTGTCTTAGGGCCTGTGCGCACACTGCGTTTTTTGCTGCAGATTTGCTCCAATTTTGGGTGCAGAATTGGTGCAGTTTTTGTTCATAAGCTTCATGCAGTCATTCCCCAGCAAAGTCTATGAGAAATCCAAAATGCCGTGCGCACGTTGCTTCTCTTTTTACTTACAGGTTTTGCTGCAGATTTTCTGCAGCAAAAAGAAGCAGCATGTCACTTCTTTTCCATGTTTTTCCCTGCGATTTGCCATTGACGATGTTAAAAAAAAAAATTCAGGGGCAAAAACACAGTAAAACCGCACCAAAAAAAACGTACCAAAACGCGGTAAAAACACATGTGTATTTGGTGCGGTTTTTCTGCAGGGAGGTGCGGTTATCTGCCAGAGGGTGCGTTTTTCTCTGGAGAAACAAATCTGCAGTGTGCGCACATAGCTTTAAGCAGAAAGTTTGTTTCTGGGGTCTCCCAATCTGCCGGGTAGCTTGGTAAGCGTGTGCTGCCTGACACAGATGACCCTTAATATAATAAAGAATATAAATATAAATAGATTAAGACTGGACCTTTGTAAATTACATATCCACAATCCATTTCGCCCAATATTTCCTTGTGCCTCCTATTCATTTTTGTCTCGGTGGCCTATCGTTCTAATGCGTCATCTCTCCCTTTTTTTATAACCTGCATCATCTTTGTATGTAAAGTCTATCCACACGTCATCTCCAGGTCTTCTAGTCATGCACCCACTCTTTTTGTCCTCCCTTGGCTTCCGTAGTTCAGCAGTTACTTAGCAACCATTAGATGCCGGAATACTGCATTCTCATAGATCGGATTTTCCTAACATCGGTCATATCCACCTCAACATCTGCCATCTGTCCTCAGAGACTATGATAACTATTACTCCTTTTTTCATTCTCTTTTCTTCCTTAGTTTTGTTCCGTTTGCTTTTGGTTAGTCAGTAAACTGTTTTCCGCTAATTCTATATTTTTAGCAGTACCTCTTTGTCCCTTTCCAGCTTCCGTAAACCGGCCATTGCTTAGCAACCAACAGATGCCAGCACAGTTTTCCCGCAGGTTGTATTCCTACACATTGTATCTGACGCCCCCAGTATATTATTAGACCATTTGCTATATTCCAATCTCACGGTGAGTTAAGACCCTGCATCAGTTCATCTTTCAGTTGTTTCTCTTGGCTTTATGTATAAGCCATATGTATATTTTTATATATATATGTACATTAGAACTCTATGGAGAATGCATGACCTAGGCTTTAAAGAATGGATATAATATTATATGTTTTAATTTTTAGAATTTTGTTAAATTATTTTTTGGGGCCCCCACCCGCTAAGCCAAAACGTGTTGTACAGGAATAAAAGATACTGTATTATATTTTTAGCCATAGGATTGCTCTCATTCCGCAGCACCAATCCCGGACCCATCTAGTGAGTTTTTAATGGTTGGTCTATTAAGTCAACCAGTGCCAGATTATAAAATGGCAACTTGGGCCGTGAGTTCATCTGGGCCCAGGCTTTCAGGTGAACCCATGGGCAGGAAGTAATTTCTCCCATTATAGGGCATTAAGTCAGAGGTAGGTAAAGATGTCTTCCTGTAGAATAGCGCCTCATTTATACAATTGTATCTACATCTTACAGGGGCATTAATATGCTTAGATTGGTATATTTGTTTAAAAATTCAACTTTTCAATGTTTTTTTATATATAATTTGCTCCCTTTTCTGAATAAACCTTATTTGAATTTATTCTTTACAGTCGGCTGCCAAATAATATGGCCACTGCTGCTAAGGAGTCGTGAGTGAACATGTGCAGTGTTTACAGTTAGGTCCAGAAATATTTGGACAGTGACACAAGTTTTGTTATTTTAGCTTTTTACAAAAACATGTTCAGAAATACAATTATATATATAATATGGGCTGAAAGTGCACACTCCCAGCTGCAATATGAGAGTTTTCACATCCAAATCGGAGAAAGGGTTTAGGAATCATAGCTCTGTAATGCATAGCCTCCTCTTTTTCAAGGGACCAAAAGTAATTGGACAAGGGACTCTAAGGGCTGCAATTAACTCTGAAGGCGTCTCCCTCGTTAACCTGTAATCAATGAAGTAGTTAAAAGGTCTGGGGTTGATTACAGGTGTGTGGTTTTGCATTTGGAAGCTGTTGCTGTGACCAGACAACATGCGGTCTAAGGAAATCTCAATTGAGGTGAAGCAGAACATCCTGAGGTTGAAAAAAAAGAAAAAATCCATCAGAGAGATAGCAGACATGCTTGGAGTAGCAAAATCAACAGTCGGGTACATTCTGAGAAAAATGGAATTGACTGGTGAGCTTGGGAACTCAAAAAGGCCTGGGCGTCCACGGATGACAACAGTGGTGGATGATCCCCGCATACTTTCTTTGGTGAAGAAGAACCCGTTCACAACATCAACTGAAGTCCAGAACACTCTCAGTGAAGTAGGTGTATCTGTCACTAAGTCAACAGTAAAGAGAAGACTCCATGAAAGTAAATACAAAGGGTTCACATCTAGATGCAAACCATTCATCAATTCCAAAAATAGACAGGCCAGAGTTAAATTTGCTGAAAAACACCTCATGAAGCCAGCTCAGTTCTGGAAAAGTATTCTATGGACAGATGAGACAAAGATCAACCTGTACCAGAATGATGGGAAGAAAAAAGTTTGGAGAAGAAAGGGAACGGCACATGATCCAAGGCACACCACATCCTCTGTAAAACATGGTGGAGGCAACGTGATGGCATGGGCATGCATGGCTTTCAATGGCACTGGGTCACTTGTGTTTATTGATGACATAACAGCAGACAAGAGTAGCCGGATGAATTCTGAAGTGTACCGGGATATACTTTCAGCCCAGATTCAGCCAAATGCCGCAAAGTTCATCGGACGGCGCTTTATAGTACAGATGGACAATGGCCCCAAGCATACAGCCAAAGCTACCCAGGAGTTCATGAGTGCAAAAAAGTGGAACATTCTGCAATGGCCAAGTCAATCACCAGATCTTAACCCAATTGAGCATGCATTTCACTTGCTCAAATCCAGACTTAAGACGGAAAGACCCACAAACAAGCAAGACCTGAAGGCTGCTGCTGTAAAGGCCTGGCAAAGCATTAAGAAGGAGGAAACCCAGCGTTTGGTGATGTCCATGGGTTCCAGACTTAAGGCAGTGATTGCCTCCAAAGGATTCGCAACAAAATATTGAAAATAAAAATATTTTGTTTGGGTTTGGTTTATTTGTCCAATTACTTTTGACCTCCTAAAATGTGGAGTGTTTGTAAAGAAATGTGTACAATTCCTACAATTTCTATCAGATATTTTTGTTCAAACCTTCAAATTAAACGTTACAATCTGCACTTGAATTCTGTTGTAGAGGTTTCATTTCACTCCAATGTGGTGGCATGCAGAGCCCAACTCGCGAAAATTGTGTCACTGTCCAAATATTTCTGGACCTAACTGTATAAGCTCTCTTATAATGAGCTTGTAAGCACTGCACTGAGGCTAGTCTGGGGTCATTGGTGCTAGCTGTTAGACAAGTTTTCCACTATTTAAACACTGATGACCTATCCTTAGGATAGGTCATCAATATCTGATCGGCCAGGGTCCGACACCTGGCATGCCGCTGATCACCTGCCCTCTATGTCACCGGGCACGTCATAGAGGACACTGGAGGAGGACTTTACAGCGAGGACCCGACCCACAAAGGCTCGACCCCGTTGCACCGATCAGTCAAAGTGCAGTGCATTTTTGCAACTTTGATTAAGACTATTTCTGCAACCAAGCATCGGATCTTTCTGTAACAGGTATGCCTGTATTCCGCATATTAGTACCACTATGGCACTGCCTTTAGTTCATATTGCAAAATCCTGGTGGTTGGTCCTCTTTAAGCATCTATATATATAATTGCCTTATTCTGTCTGTCTGTCTGTCTGTCATGCTCCAAAATTGTGTCACGGTGACAGTGTCACGGTGACAGTGTCACCGTGACACTGTCACCGTGACATGTCCTTACGGTGACACAAAGCTGATTGGCCGCTGGGTTCGCCATGGCCCCGCCCCCCCACACGGATTGGCCTCTCGCCCCGGCTGCGCCCCCACACGGATTGGCCAGCCGCTCGCCCAGGCTCTGCCCCCCCCCACAGATTGGCCTCTCGCCCCGGCACCCTGCAGGCATTGGCAACTCGCCCACGCCACGCCCCGCCCCACTCACGCAATAGACGTTAGCTCTCCCCCCCTCCCCCCCCCCCCCCCCCGCATTGCCCGAACTGGCACGGTCACGGACCCACGAATCCCAGGTGAGTACTGTACTCACCCCCCCCTTTTCCCCCTCCCCAACGGGAGCCCACATCAGCGTACGCCGCCGCCGTATGCTGGTGTCGGCTCCCGTGCGAGCGGGGGACGTCTTGCGCTGGTAACCATGCTTGCATAGTTACCAGTAAATGAAGGTCCTGCAGCGGCGCGACTTCCACACGCACAAACATAACAGCACACACACACGCATACACACACATCAGATCGCACTCACTCTCACAAACACCTCACACACAATTCACACACACATCGCATCCACATACTCACAGCATCCGGCGATATCGCTTGCTTCTCGGCCTCGATACTGTGCTGTTGTGATCTTCCAGGACCTGACGGAGGATCACATGGCCAGAGGCATGTGGTATGTCCGGATGTTGTGAGTATCAGCGCGTATGTGCGATATCGTCAGTGTCTGTGAGTGGATGCGATCGGGTGTGTGTGAGTGGATGCGATCGGGTGTGTGTGAGTGGATGCGATCGGGTGTGTGTGAGTGGATGCGATCGGGTGTGTGTGAGTGGATGCGATCGGGTGTGTGTGAGTGGATGCGATCGGGTGTGTGTGAGTGGATGCGAGGGGCTGAGGCTGGGGACAGAGAGGGGCTGAGGCTGGGGACAGAGAGGGGCTGAGGCTGGGAACAGAGAAGGGCTGAGGCTGGGGACAGAGAGGGGCTGAGGCTGGGGACAGAGAGGGGCTGAGGCTGGGGACAGAGAGGGGCTGAGGCTGGGGACAGAGAGGGGCTGAGGCTGGGGACAGAGAGGGGCTGAGGCTGGGGACAGAGAGGGGCTGAGGCTGGGAACAGAGAAGGGCTGAGGCTGGGGACAGAGAGGGGCTGAGGCTGGGGACAGAGAGGGGCTGAGGCTGGGGACAGAGAGGGGCTGAGGCTGGGGACAGAGAGGGGCTGAGGCTGGGGACAGAGAGGGGCTGAGGCTGGGGACAGAGAGGGGCTGAGGCTGGGGACAGAGAGGGGCTGAGGCTGGGGACAGAGAGGGGCTGAGGCTGGGGACAGAGAGGGGCTGAGGCTGGGGACAGAGAGGGGCTGAGGCTGGGGACAGAGAGGGGCTGAGGCTGGGGACAGAGAGGGGCTGAGGCTGGGGACAGAGAGGGGCTGAGGCTGGGGACAGAGAGGGGCTGAGGCTGGGGACAGAGAGGGGCTGAGGCTAGGGACAGAGAAGGGCTGAGGCTGGGGACAGAGAGGGGCTGATGCTGGTGCAGCATGGGGGATGGATTACAATGGGGGGTGCGCAGCATGGGGGATGGAGCACGTTTGGGAGTGCGCAGCATGGCGGATGGAGCACGTTTGGGAGTGCGCAGCATGGCGGATGGAGCACGTTTGGGAGTGCGCAGCATGGCGGATGGAGCACGTTTGGGAGTGCGCAGCATGGCGGATGGAGCACGTTTGGGAGTGCGCAGCATGGCGGATGGAGCACGTTTGGGAGTGCGCAGCATGGCGGATGGAGCACGTTTGGGAGTGCGCAGCATGGCGGATGGAGCACGTTTCGGAGTGCGCAGCATGGCGGATGGAGCACGTTTGGGAGTGCGCAGCATGGCGGATGGAGCACGTTTGGGAGTGCGCAGCATGGCGGATGGAGCACGTTTGAGAGTGCGCAGCATGGCGGATGGAGCACGTTTGGGAGTGCGCAGCATGGCGGATGGAGCACGTTTGGGAGTGCGCTGCATGGCGGATGGAGCACGTTTGGGAGTGCGCAGCATGGCGGATGGAGCACGTTTGGGAGTGCGCAGCATGGCGGATGGAGCACGTTTGGGAGTGCGCAGCATGGCGGATGGAGCACGTTTGGGAGTGCGAAGCATGGCGGATGGAGCACGTTTGGGAGTGCGCAGACTGGCGGATGGAGCACGTTTGGGAGTGCGCAGCATGGCGGATGGTGCACGTTTGGGAGTGCGCAGCATGGCGGATGGTGCACGTTTCGGAGTGCGCAGCATGGCGGATGGTGCACGTTTCGGAGTGCGCAGCATGGCGGATGGTGCACGATGGGAAGTGCGCAGCATGGGAGATGGAGCACGATGAGGAGTGCGCAGCATAGGGGATGGAGCACAATGGGAAGTGCACAACACACCACACACACACACACACACACACACACACACACACACACACACACTGGGAACCACAAACAACTGCCCTACACAGACACCTACACACACAGACAACGCTGCACACACACAACACCCAACACACAAACACCGCGGCACACACAAATATACGCACATACCGCACAACACACACATTGCACAAAACATACCTCCCCCCAAAACACACCACACACACACAAACCGCGCAACACACAACGCTACAGACACACAGCGCTCCACAAACAACGCAACACACATACAACACCGCTCTCACCCCCGTCACACCCAGACAACACCCAGAACATGTACAGCGCCTACACAAACACTTGGTAACTACACACAACATTATATATATATATATATAACAAAAATCATACATGAACTACACAATACGTAAATTCTAGAATACCCGATGCGTAGAATCGGGCCACCTTCTAGTAAAAATATAATTGAATATAGCAGCAGTACTGCAGAAAACAATACTAGGATAGCTATATGGAGTCTTCGCTATGATGCCGGTGACACAATGATGATTCCCATATGGATGTATCCTTATAGTGGTTGTCGTATGGTCTGAAGTAAGAAGGCCTAGCTCGCCAGCTCCTGTTGGTATTGTGAGCTTACAGTGTGAGGCAGCAATCTCAACCAGTTTTAGAGCAGTGCTTACAAGAGCTATAGGAAAGAGCTTGTAAGTATTGGGCATGTTTGGCCACCATTGCTAGACTGCAGCAGTGTCTGCTTCCCCAGGCAATTAACAGCAAAGAATAAAAAAATAAAGCTTTAATTATCATGGGAGGCATTTTAATAAATTGTAAATTAAAGTGATTTTTTTTTTTAGAAGCTCTGTCCAATTATCCCCATGCTCTCAGGCAGAAGCGCACCGCTCCCCTGCCTTCGGACTTCCTGCTTGCTGGGGGGAAGTTGGCACTCTGATCAACAGTTTAGACCAGTGGCATTGCTGCCCCACTGGCCCGAACTGTGCGCCCCTGATGTTTCTATATGAGGAAGCTTTGCCTCTGCAGCATCAGAAGAGCACAGTGGCACCAATTTGGGTCAGTGAGCTCCAGCATCAATCAGGTTTAGAGCACTGATTGCAAGTTCTTTTGGAATCAGCTTGTAAGCACTGTGCACAGTCAGCCACCGCTGCAAGACTGCTGTGGACTTGTTACCTAAGCAACAGGTAGTAACAATGAAATTAGAAGGATTTTAATAAGATGTGAATTGCAACATTGCTTCTTTTTACAAATATTTTTCAATTACCAATAAAAGAACATGAGAATAACTATGGTTGACGTGAGAATAGGATGGCAGCTCATATGTGCGGTCTTTTTCAGAGGTATCCCCTCAGGTTACTGGGAGCTTCCTCGTCAAAATTGGACGCAATATGTGGACTTATCCCCTTTTATCACTGTAAACGACCGTATTCACGTACCATGTGCTATCTGACAACACTTCTTTTCGGTCTCAGACAAGTGTTACTCAATGAAGCAGTGAACATATCCAATTTTTTCCTCGGACTGCAGCATGCACGATCTGCCCCAGAGAATCAGATGGCTCTCAGCCATTTAAGTCCATGGGTCCAGGAAAAAAATCTATTGCACTCAGATGACATTACAAAATGTCAAAGATGGAGACATCTTTTTATTCTTCTCCATATCAGAGAAAATCAGATCCTACTCTGATAAAACTTGGATCAGACTCTAAATAGCAGGCGCATAATTACCAAGCCTGTGCTGAAGGGAGGCTGCCGACCTCAGTGCTTAGTACAGCTGGATATGTGGCGCAGATGAGGGACATACATGGGTGAAATATAATACCAGGATGGGGGACGTATATACTAGAAGTTTGACATAATGTACTGTATATACCAGGATGAGGGACATATATACCAGGATGGGGACATACATACCAGGATGGGGACATATATACTAGGATGGGGGACATATATACTAGGATGGGGGACATATATACTAGGATGAGGGACATATATACCAGGAGGGGGACATATATACCAGGATGGAGATATATATAACAAGAAGAGGGACAAATATACCAGGATGGAGGGACATATATACCAGGATGGAGACATATATACCAGGATAGGGACATGTATACCAGGATGGGGAGGACATATTTAACAGGAAGTGGGGACATATATACCAGGATAGGAAACATATATACCAGGATGTGGATCATATATACCAGGATGGAGACATATATGCCAAGATGGGGAACATATATATCAGGATGGAGGACATATATACCAGGAAGGATGGAGACATTTTATACCAAGATGGGTACATATTTTCAAAGATGGAGAAATATATACCAGGATGTGGAACATATATACCAGAATGGGAACATGTATTCCAGGTAACGTATTGTTACTCCTCTATAAATCACTTTTAAGGCCACATCTGTAATATGGGATCCAGTTTTGGGCTGCACATTTTAAAAAGATATTTAAAAGTTAGAATCAATTCAAAGACGAGCAACTAGATTATTGCAAGGAATGGAGGCCTCCCATATGATGAGAGGTTGAAAAAGTTGGGTTTGTTTAGCTTAGAAAAAAGATATCTCAGAGGAGATTTAATTTATACGTATAAATACATGTGTGGTCAAAACAAAGGACTGGCACATGACTTATTCCTTCGAAAACAATACTAAGGACTAGGGGGCACTCGTTACGGGTGAAAGAAAGGCGATTCTGGGAGCTAAATAGGAAAGGGTTCTTTACAGTTAGAGCGGTCAGACTGTGGAATGTTCTACCACAAGAGGTAGTAATGGCAGATACTATAACAGCTTTTAAAAAAGGGATTTATGATTGCCTCAGTGCAACATTGTCGGTTATAAATGATTAAGGCTATGTGCGCACGTTGTGTACAAGCCCTGCAGAAATTTCTGCAGCGATCTGAAGAGCACATGTGCGCTTTAGATCGCTGCAGAAATGTCCGTAGTGAGCGCCGATTCCATGCGCTCTGCCTGCAGCTCCTCCCATAGACAGAGCAGGAGCTGCCGGCAAAGCGCACGGAAGAAGTGACATGTCACTTCTTTTTGCGCAGCGCTTCGGCAGTAGCCGAAGCGCTGCGCTCTTAGACGCCACGTGCGCACGGCCCCTGCACAATCTCCATAGACTGTGCAGGGGCCGCAGGACGCATGCAGTTACGCTGCGCTACAAAGCGCAGCGTAACTGCATGTTTTTACGCAACGTGCGCACATAGCCTTAATCACAAAAATGTTTATTTGATGGAAGAAAGTTAAACTAGATGGAACTAGTAACTATGTATGGTGATATATATACCAGAATGGAGACATATAAACCAGGATGGTTGACATACAGTATATACCAGTATGGAGGACATATATACCAGGATGGAGACATATATACCAGGAAGGGTCCCAGGATGAGGGACTTATATACCAGGATGGAGACATACATTAAAGGATGGAGACATATATACTAGGATGGAGGACATATATACCACAATGGGCCCAGGGTAGGGGACATATATACGAAGACGTGGAACATAAAGTATATAGCAGGACGGGCCCAGGGTTGGGGCATATATATATCAGGATGGAGACATATATACCAGGATGGGCCAAGGTTGGGGGACATATTACCAGGAGGGGCTCTCAAGATGAGGGACATATATAGATATATAGGTCCAAATCTTGCATTGGGCCAATCGAACTGTAGTTAAACCACTGCTGATTAGCATTATCGGACAGTTTTTCTCATGAAGAAAATATAGTGATCAAATCTGTGCACACTGTGAGTTTTCCCTGCTATGGACAACCATGATTTCCAGAAGGCAGGAAGGGAACATACAGCAGAGTGAGGGCGGGCCTGCAGGACCGGGGTGTGTAGACAGAGCGAACTGGGGGCAGAGCCGGGGGCGGGCCGGCAGGGTCGGGATGTGCAGACAGGCAGAGCTGGGGGCGGGCCGGTAGAGCTGGGGGCGGGCCGGCAGGGCCGGGGTGTGCAGACAGGCAGAGCTGGGGGTGGGCCGGTAGAGCTGGGGTGTGCAGACAGGCAGAGCTGGGGGTGGGCCGGTAGAGCTGGGGGCGGGCCGGCAGGGCCGGGGTGTGCAGACAGGCAGAGCTGGGGGCTGGCCGGCAGGGCCGGGATGTGCAGACAGGCAGGGCTGGGGGCGGGCCGGTAGAGCTGGGGTGTGCAGACAGGCCAGAGCTGGGGGTGGGCCGGTAGAGCTGGGGGCGGGCCGGCAGGGCCGGGGTGTGCAGACAGGCAGAGCTGGGGGTGGGCCGGTAGAGCTGGGGGCGGGCCGGTAGAGCTGGGGTGTGCAGACAGGCAGAGCTGAGGGTGGGCCGGTAGAGCTGGGGGCGGGCCGGTAGAGCTGGGGTGTGCAGACAGGCAGAGCTGGGGGTGGGCCGGTAGAGCTGGGGGCGGGCCGGTAGAGCTGGGGTGTGCAGACAGGCAGAGCTGGGGGTGGGCCGGTAGAGCTGGGGGCGGGCCGGTAGAGCTGGGGTGTGCAGACAGGCAGAGCTGGGGGTGGGCCGGTAGAGCTGGGGTGTGCAGACAGGCAGAGCTGAGGGTGGGCCGGTAGAGCTGGGGGCGGGCTGGTAGAGCTGGGGTGTGCAGACAGGCAGAGCTGGGGGTGGGCCGGTAGAGCTGGGGGCGGGCCGGTGGAGCTGGGGTGTGCAGAGAGGCAGAGCTGGGGGTGGGCCGGTAGAGCTGGGGGTGGGCCGTTAGACAGGCAGAGCTGGGGGTGGGCCGGTAGAGCTGGGGGCGGGCCGGTAGAGCTGGGGTGTGCAGACAGGCAGAGCTGGGGGTGGGCCGGTAGAGCTGGGGGTGGGCCGGTAGAGCTGGGGTGTGCAGACAGGCAAAGCTGGGGGTGGGCTGGTAGAGCTGGGGGCGGGCTGGTAGAGCTGGGGTGTGCAGAGAGGCAGAGCTGGGGGTGGGCCGGTAGAGCTGGGGGCGGGCCGTTAGACAGGCAGAGCTGGGGGTGGGCCGGTAGAGCTGGGGGCGGGCCGTTAGACAGGCAGAGCTGGGGGTGGGCCGGTAGAGCTGGTGGCGGGCCGGCAGGGCCGGGGTGTGCAGACAGGTAGAGCTGGGGTGTGCAGACAGGCAGAGCTGGGGGTGGGCCGGTAGAGCTGGGGTGTGCAGACAGGTAGAGCTGGGGGCGGGCCGGTAGAGCTGGGGTAGGCAGACAGGCAGAGCTGGGGGTGGGCCGGTAGAGCTGGGGTGTGCAGACAGGTAGAGCTGGGGGTGGGCCGGTAGACCTGGGGTGTGCAGACAGGCAGAGCTGGGGGCGGGCCGGTAGAGCTGGGGTGTGCAGACAGGTAGAGCTGGGGGCGGGCCGGTAGAGCTGGGGTGTGCAGACAGGTAGAGCTGGGGGCGGGCCGGTAGAGCTGGGGTGTGCAGACAGGTAGAGCTGGGGGCGGGCCGGTAGAGCTGGGGTAGGCAGACAGGCAGAGCTGGGGGTGGGCCGGTAGAGCTGGGGTGTGCAGACAGGCAGAGCTGGGGGTGGGCCGGTAGAGCTGGAGGCGGGCCGGCACAGGGTCGGGGTGTGCAGACAGGTAGAGCTGGGGGCGGGCCGACACAGGGCCGGGGTGTGCAGACAGGCAGAGCTGGGGGCGGGCAGGTAGGGCTGGGGTGTGCAGACAGGCAGAGCTGGGGGCGGGCCGGTAGAGCTGGGGTGTGCAGACAGGCAGAGCTGGGGGTGGGCCGGTAGGGCTGGGGTGTGCAGACAGGCAGAGCTGGGGGCGGGCCGGTAGGGCTGGGGTGTGCAGACAGGCAGAGCTGGGGGCGGGCCGGTAGGGCTGGGGTGTGCAGACAGGCAGAGCTGGGGGCGGGCCGGTAGGGCTGGGGTGTGCAGACAGGCAGAGCTGGGGGCGGGCCGGTAGGGCTGGGGTGTGCAGACAGGTAGAGCTGGGGACGGGCCGGGGTGTGCAGACAGGTAGAGCTGGGGGCGGGCCGGTAGAGCTGGGGGCGGGCCGTTAGACAGGCAGAGCATGCCCCAGCCCCGGGGAGGACGTGTCGCAGATGTCAGCACAGGGGAGTGCAGTCTGGGCGGTGCACACATATACACACGGCCCTGCTCCGGCCACATCTATATAAATAGCCCGGCCTGCTCGGCGTGCACGTTGTCCTGTAGCTCGTGGAGGTGAGTGAGAAATGGCTGTAGGATAGCAGATGCGGCTTCTGTGGGACTGATGGGACTGGGATGCGGTGCCTGCTGTTTATTCCTGCGTTATGTGCCTGCTGGGGCTTGTGGTTCCCTGTGCCGGGCTCCCATGTGGCCTCTGCAGGGATCCTGGTATCGGGGCTCTGGGCGGTCGGTGATGATCTGTTGTGTGAGGTCACACACTTATATTTAGTGCTGACCGCCCCGTTATTTGGGTCTTGTGACTGCAGATTGTCGCAGCTACACTTAATTGTCGCTTCTGTTATCTCAGTTGCAGTGGAGCTATTTCCTCTTGGTAATTTAACCCCTTCAATTCCAGAGAAAACCTGCAGCAAGTTGTGAATCTGCTGCACTGTGATTCCCATCCTCCCCCATTGTAGGGCAGTGTGGATCTCCCTGTCTGCTATCAGTGGTTTCCTGTTGTAGTGTATATACAATCATCTGACTAGGATCTTGTATATGTATGTGTGTATATGTGTGTATATATATATATATATATATATATATATATTATACTGTATGTGTGTGTAATTAATATATTTTTTTTTTCTCTACTTTCCTGGTCCCATTATCTGATCTGTATACATTTTCTCTTGTGCACATTATTCTGCAGCAGAGCACCATACAATGTGTTTCCCTCACATGTACTCACCAGTGCAATGGTGGCCGGTGGCTCTGTTTCTTGGTGTTGGGTTCTAGTACCCATGTGGAGCATTATACAGACTGCTGCTTCCATTATGTCTCATACTGGATAACACCACGTCATGGATTGCTTTATTCCTCATTTCCATGGTTGTCATTCTTACGTTTGGCCGCCATTAGGGCATTTTAGTATGGATTCTGCTGTACAATCTAATGTTTAGCACTTGCGTTGCCTGTGATGGGGAAACCTTCAGCCGATTGCTTAGCCGATCCATCCCCTGCAGATGAAAATGTATGAAGTTGATTGCTTCATGATACTTCTTGTCTACCTCCACCACCGCAGTTTTTTTTTTCGTGTCTGTAGCCACTTTAGGCCAGATTCACATATCCATGTTTCATGGACAGTGGACTCCTTTGCCCAGACCGGCCGCTGGACTCCTGACATGACAATTTCACATTCCCATAAGGCTGTGGTGATTTTGGATCAGATGAGCCGAGGCTGGTCCTTACCCAGATCGCGAAACATGGGTGCGAGTCCGGCTTTAGGCCTCATTCAGACATCCGTGTTACACCCATTTTGTTTAGATACAACATGAACCCATTCTAATCGCAGGGTGCTAGTCACGTGTCTGTATATTCTGACAATCCAAATAGACTTTTGAGCCATATTGTCATGAATATAAGGCGCCATGATGGGGCTATGACAGGCAACCAACAGGCATGGTGATGTGCTTCATTGGATGGCGGTGCTTTATGCTGGAAGTGTTTGGGGTATTTTCTATGTAATTGGGAGAAAATCTGCGTAAAAATCCACAAAGTATTCCCATGAAGATGCCCTGAGTGAACATTTTCATGAGTGGGGGTTTTTTTTCCCCTGACTGCACAATACACTGCATCAGACTGTACATGTATTTTAAACACATTTCTGCAAGTGTTTTTTTTTTTTTTCCCCTCTCCAGCCATTGTCTGCTAAGAATAGGTGTACAGCGTGATCCGAGTCTGTGTAAAACCGAGTCATGAAATGCATTTCGCGTCCCCAGGAGCCTGTGCCAAGATTACAATGCCATTTCTCAGGTTCAGCTGTAATCAGGGAGAAGCTGCCATTTTCCATCTGAATTGAATCAGTTTAAATCTGTTCCATTTTTTCATTGACCAATTGAACTAGAACAAGGGGAGCGTCGTCTGAAAATCAGATGAGACTGGTGCATGCTGTTATCTCTGCTCCAACCCACGGTTCATGCAGAAAGTCCCACGTGCTGTCCCATTGCCTTTGGTCAAAGTTCGGTCTCATCTACCTGCAGACAGTACTCGCATGTGAACATTGCTTATGTGAATAAGCCGAAAGTGAGGAGGAGTTTTGATTACTAGCGACGCTGTCATGTACACTAGGACTATGTCCAGATCTGTCCTGGACCCGCCGGATTGTGTCCTGAAGCTGCTCTGCTGGCAGTTACAGTTAGGTCCAGAAATATTTGGACAGTGACACAATTTTCGCGAGTTGGGCTCTGCATGCCACCACATTGGATTTGAAATGAAATCTCTACAACAGAATTCAAGTGCAGATTGTAACGTTTAATTTGAAGGTTTGAACAAAAATATCTGATAGAAATTGTAGGAATTGTACACATTTCTTTACAAACACTCCACAGTTTTGGAGGTCAAAAGTAATTGGACAAATAAACCAAACCCAAACAAAATATTTTTATTTTCAATATTTTGTTGCGAATCCTTTGGAGGCAATCACTGCCTTAAGTCTGGAACCCATGGACATCACCAAACGCTGGGTTTCCTCCTTCTTAATGCTTTGCCAGGCCTTTACAGCCGCAGCCTTCAGGTCTTGCTTGTTTGTGGGTCTTTCCGTCTTAAGTCTGGATTTGAGCAAGTGAAATGCATGCTCAATTGGGTTAAGATCTGGTGATTGACTTGGCCATTGCAGAATGTTCCACTTTTTTGCACTCATGAACTCCTGGGTAGCTTTGGCTGTATGCTTGGGGTCATTGTCCATCTGTACTATGAAGCGCCGTCCGATCAACTTTGCGGCATTTGGCTGAATCTGGGCTGAAAGTATATCCCGGTACACTTCAGAATTCATCCGGCTACTCTTGTCTGCTGTTATGTCATCAATAAACACAAGTGACCCAGTGCCATTGAAAGCCATGCATGCCCATGCCATCACGTTGCCTCCACCATGTTTTACAGAGGATGTGGTGTGCCTTGGATCATGTGCCGTTCCCTTTCTTCTCCAAACTTTTTTCTTCCCATCATTCTGGTACAGGTTGATCTTTGTCTCATCTGTCCATAGAATACTTTTCCAGAACTGAGCTGGCTTCATGAGGTGTTTTTGAGCAAATTTAACTCTGGCCTGTCTACTTTTGGAATTGATGAATGGTTTGCATCTAGATGTGAACCCTTTGTATTTACTTTCATGGAGTCTTCTCTTTACTATTGACTTGGAGACAGATACACCTACTTCACTGAGAGTGTTCTGGACTTCAGTTGATGTTGTGAACGGGTTCTTCTTCGCCAAAGAAAGTATGCGGCGATCATCCACCACTGTTGTCATCCGTGGACGCCCAGGCCTTTTTGAGTTCCCAAGCTCACCAGTCAATTCCTTTTTTTCTCAGAATGTACCAGACTGTTGATTTTGCTACTCCAAGCATGTCTGCTATCTCTCTGATGGATTTTTTTTCTTTTTTTTTCAGCCTCAGGATGTTCTGCTTCCCCTCAATTGAGAGTTCCTTAGACCGCATGTTGTCTGGTCACAGGAACAGCTTCCAAATGCAAAACCACACACCTGTAATCAACCCCAGGCCTTTTAACTACTTCATTGATTACAGGTTAACAAGGGAGACGCCTTCAGAGTTAATTGCAGCCCTTAGAGTCCCTTGTCCAATTACTTTTGGTCCCTTGAAAAAGAGGAGGCTATGCATTACAGAGCTATGATTCCTAAACCCTTTCTCCGATTTGGATGTGAAAACTCTCATATTGCAGCTGGGAGTGTGCACTTTCAGCCCATATTATATATATATATATAATTGTATTTCTGAACATGTTTTTGTAAACAGCTAAAATAACAAAACTTGTGTCACTGTCCAAATATTTCTGGCCCTGACTGTAAACATGCAGTGCACATTTATACACACTTTTATGGCCTCAAAGAGAAATTCTTTCTTAGAAGTAGATGCTGGATGTGATCTCTATTCTGTACTGTCTAGCAATGTGTTCACCTGATTTAAATCTGAGCTCTATCCGGTTTACTTAGACTTCTGCACGCTGTAAGGATTTCCACATATTGCCAGTGAGAGCGGACGTTCATGTGAGCACTAGTGCACAAATTGTATACTTCCGGCCACATTCCAACTAGACATGGCCTGGCTTCTCTCATAAAACGTAAACTGAGAATCTGAGCATGTCTAGTTGGCACATAACTACATGTATGCAAATCACATATGACTGTTAACTGCAATAGCGGTGAATCCTCAGTGTGCACATCTGTTTGTAGATCTGAAACATTTATCACTCCAGGTCTACTCCGCTCAGCCTTCTCCTTGACAAACCGCCTCCATGACTAGGAGTTGTCAGTCAAGAAGTACGAGAAGGCTGCACTTGGCAGGTAACAAGCTTCAGATCTACTAATAGTTCTTCAGTCCTATTTGCATATCAACATCCCAGGGCCGAACTGTTGCTGGAGTAACAGTGTGGAGTGACCGGGGAGGTGGAGCCAGATCGGTTCATCCCCGAGGAACAGCGCTGATTACCGTACACCTCAGAGTCTAAAGCTGGGTTTACACACTGCAACATCTCAAACGACATCGCTGTAAGGGGTGCTTCACACATAGCGAGCTCACTGCCGAGATCGCTGCTGAGTCACGTTTTTTGTGACGCAGCAGTGACCTCATTAGTGATCTCGCTGTGTGTGACACTGAGCAGCGATCTGGCCCCTGCTGCGAGATCGCTGCTCGTTACACACAGCCCTGGTTCGTTTTCTTCAAAGCCGCTCTCCTGCTGTGACACACAGATCGCTGTGTGAGAGCAAGAGAGCGACAAATGAAGGGAGCAGGAGCCGGCGTCTGACAGCTGAGGTAAGCTGTATCCAAGATAAACATCGGGTAACCAAGGTGGTTACCCGATATTTACCTTAGTTACCAGCCTCTGCAGCTCTCACGCTGCCTGTGCTGCCGGCTCCGGCTCTCTGCACATGTAGCTGCTGTACACATCGGGTTAATTAACCCGATGTGTACAGCAGCTAGGAGAGCAAGGAGCCAGCGCTAAGCAGTGTGCGCGGCTCCCTGCTCTCTGCACATGTAGCTGCATTACACATCGGGTTAATTAACCCGATGTGTACTGTAGCTAGGAGAGCAAGGAGCCAGCGCTCAGTGTGCGCGGCTCCCTGCTCCCTGCTCACACTGGTAACTAATGTAAACATCGGGTAACCATACCCGATGTTTACCTTAGTTACCAGTCTCCGCAGCTTCCAGACGGCGGCTCCGTGCAAGCGCAGCGTCGCTTGCACGTCGCTGCTGGCTGGGGGCTGTTCACTGGTCGCTGGTGAGATCTGCCTGTTTGACAGCTCACCAGCGACCATGTAGTGATGCAGCAGCGATCCTGACCAGGTCAGATCGCTGGTCGGATCGCTGCTGCATCGCTAAGTGTGAAGGTACCCTTACGTCACCGGTTTTGTGACGCAATAGCGATGTTGTTTGCGATGTTGCAGTGTGTGAATCATATCAGCGACCCGGCCCCTGCTGTGAAGTTGTAATCGTTACAAATCGTTCAGGACCATTCCTAGGTCCTTTGTTTCCCGCTGTGCAGCATGAAGTTTCAGTGTGTGAAGACTTTGCAGAGACTTTGTTAGCAACTTCCCTTTCAAAAGGCTGCTTATCAACGTCCTCAAACAACCAGCTAGGTCGCTCTGCAGGTCTGGATCGCTGTTGAGTTGTTGGCCAGGTTTGCCTGTTTGAACGCTCACCAGAGACTTAGCAGAGACTTAGGGAGGTCGCTATTGCGTCACCAAACCGGTGACGTTACAGCGATGTCCTTTGCGATGTTGCAGTGTGTAAACCCAGCTTAAGATTGTGAGGGATCTAATCTGCCCAGCAATAAAGACCGGAGGCCAGGGAGACTCCAGATCTCCTGGTCACAGCAGCACCTGAAAGCAAAGCCGCTACACAGATCTTGGGGACCGCAGTGAGTACAGCAGTGCCCCTTAGAGAAGCTCCCGCGCACCTGCCATACAGGTGAAGACAGTGAGAGAGGGACAAGGTATAGCTCCAGGCAGCCTAGTACCAAGGAGAGACACAGCGCAGCAGGGAGGCCACACAACTGACCTGGTGCAGAGATCCTGAACTGTTCCCAGATTACCCAAAAACTGTCACATCAGAAACTGAACCCCTTTTTAATAACACCTGCAAGTAAAACCTGATCAGAGTTAATGAATTGGTGTGACATACTTTATTTCTTCATCTGAGGAGCCATAGGCTGCTGCACTAAAGTGACAGTTAAAAAGGCTGTGAAGACAAAATGCCATATTTTGTGTAAGACTACAAAACCTGCCCTGGGGATCCCGCTTCACCTACGGGAAGCGTAAACAACTGGCTGCCTAACCATCACCCCAGAGGTCTGCCCTGCAGCCCCAGTAACCATACTGGAACCATAGGTGGCGTCACAAAATACTTTTATATTTTTTTTTTTTTTTTATCATTATTTATTTTTTTTTTTTAATTTTTTTATTATTTACTGACTTTCAGCGACCACCAGGGCCACGGGACCGGGCACAGGCCCCCGTGACATAATCCCCTTATCAAACGCCCGGAACAGAGTACCCCACGGCCCTGGGGCGGGTCACTGGAAGTGCGGCTTACCGGCTGTGGTGCCGGAGCTTGGCCCTGGAAGTGTCTCCCCAGGGCCGGAGTGCCACTGTGATGGTGGGTGCAGGCATAGCAGAGTTGGACGAGATCCTGCACCTGACGTCGCCCAGGTCTGTGTACACACTTGCTGAAGAATCCGGAATTGCCAGTGGTCGTGCTATGATGACGAAGCATGGGAGCGCCGGATGCAATTGCCAGCTCATGTGCATGGCCACCGGAAGATGACACGCCCTGACGCTTGATTGCCGGATATGTTAAAGATCCGTGCCTTATTTAAATGGTCCTGCTTGGTGTAATGGCGCTCACACCTCCTCCCTGTTGGTCCTCCATCATAGAATGGCAGTGGGCTCATCTGAAGGGCAGCGGAGGCAGTCACTGCAGAATGAATGCCAGCAGAACCAGCCAGGGAATCCCGGAAGGACCAACCCTGCTACCTTGTCCAGCTTCCAGATTCGGAATCTCCAGGTTTCATCTGGGGTAAGTGATCTCCGATGTATTCTTTCTAATAGAGGTCCCTCTTCTCTTGTCATCCCCTGTAGGAGAGGCCTAGGAAAAAGATGTCAAAGCAGAGAAATACCTTCAGGGGTACAGAAAAACCTGTGTACTTCGTGCATATAGTAAACAGTCAGTGAGGAGGTACCTGACTTTGCTTCGTTTCAAATCCATAATTAAAATTGAAGTCAAAGAATCCTCTAAAACCCTAAAGTAGCGAAGTATAAAAAGATGTAAGGAAGGATTCCCAGATCTGGGAGATGATTCAGACTTCGGATCAAACTCCTCCTCCTTCTCCTCTTCCTTGTCTTCGGATGAAGGAGTAGATGGTAGGCCGTACTTTCCAGTAGCGGGACCAGTTGTTTAGTCAAAGCAGTTAGGTCCACTATGGGGCTTGTGGATGCTGGAGGGCTGGAGTCAGTGGAGGATACAATGTTTGGAGGCTTGGAGCAGAAAGAGGCAAATGAAAAAAAAATAAAGTTGGTAATGGAGCAGTGGAAGAGACCCAATAAGAGAACTGCTTTGTAGAAGGAAATATCCCTTTTTGAGGAGGAATACTTTATTATGGGACAAGAGCCCCAAAATTGATGTGGCAGTCGCAAAGTCAGCCAGGTAATCGACCCTTCCCTTTTGAAGATCTAGGGAGCCTTAAAAATCAATTAGACAGAAAGGCAGATAGTTACCTGAAGGGCTCCTGGGAGACAGTGGTGGGGCCTTTATACCTGCTACTGCAGGGACTTGTGTGGTCAGGTCATTGATGGTTTGGCTCTAGCAAATGGAACAACAACTTAAGGACAACACTTTGAGGGTATGTGCGCACGTTGCTTTTTACCTGCTTTTTTGCTGCTTTTTCTTCTGCGCTGTTTAATGCCAAAATGGATGTGTTCTTCTATTCAAGCAAAGTCTATGGGAATTTGGGTTTCTTGTTCACACTATGTTGTTCAAAATGCTGCCTTTTTGTGGCAGAACTTTGGTCAAAAACTCAGCTTTGCAGTGCAAAACCCAAATGGCAAAAACAATTGACATGTTGCTTCTTTGAAAAGCTGAGTTTTTGACCAAAGTTCTGCCACAAAAAGGCAGCATAGACTTTGCTTGACTAGAAGAACACATCCATTTTGGCATTAAACAGCGCAGAAGAAAAAGCAGGTAAAAAGCAACGTGCGCACATACCCTGAGGGAGGAAATTCTTTCCACTCTGCCCTTAACGCAGGGAGCAGCCGCGTTTCTGGCAGGTGCGCTGGTGGATTCTATGCGGCTTTCTGCAAAATCAGTTGCCCTATCAAGCTCTGCTAGAAGGCCTTGTGGCTGAAGTGTTGGCCAGGTGATGCCTAGTCCAAGGCAAATTTGTGATCAATCCCCTGAAAAGGAGAATTCCTCTTTGGCAGTACTCTGGATGACAGACTCATGATGATGTTTGATAGAAGGGTTCTGCAAGCGGTGGTCCCTCCTTAGGTGCTGGTTCATCTATTTAAATATCTGATGTTGTGGTCATGGGGGGGGGGAGGGAAAAATCTTAGTTACTTACCGGTAATGGCATTTTTCAGAGGCTATGACAGCACCATTATATTCCATCCCTGTTTGGTATTGCACTATGAGTGTACCCGTCGGGGTAATTTTAGGAGTAATAAGGGTTTTGATGATGGCATGTACGAATTGTTGGAGGTCCTCTCTTGATCTGTAACCAAACAGATGGGGAGGAGAGGTGCTGCCCTTTATTTTAGTGGGTTTCCTGTCCTGGATGGGCAGATCTCTTCTGGTGCGGTCATGGGCTCTGGAAAATCCCATTACTGGTAAGTGACTAAGAATTTCAAAAGTGTGTTTGTGTGTTTGTGTGTTTGTGTGTTTGTGTGTTTGTGTGTTTGTGTGTTTGTGTGTTTGTGTGTTTGTGTGTTTGTGTGTTTGTGTGTTTGTGTGTTTGTGTGTTTGTGTGTTTGTGTGTTTGTGTGTTTGTGTGTTTGTGTGTTTGTGTGTTTGTGTGTTTGTGTGTTTGTGTGTTTGTGTGTGTCCTGCAGAATTCCCCTGAAAGGGAAACTGTCATGACCCCCACCCTACAGATATAGCATTTGGGGCCATGACAGGTTACCTTTTTTAAGTTCTGTTGAATCAATCTTTACTTTTCAATACTATCGGCAGCAGAAATCCAAAGCAGTCCTTTCAGCATTCTGCAGACTCAGTTTGGCAAGCTGCAGATCTTTGTGTAGCAGCTTCTGACGCAGTTTGTGCACAAATGGATTAAAAGTGTGTTTGTGTGTTGCAGCAACACCCCTTAAGGCTATGTGTGCACGTTGCATATTTAAATGCTAGATTTACCGAATCACCGGCACGGCTGTACACTCCCACGGCTCCTCCACTTCCCCGCTCATTACATATTCATTGCTTTCATCTGTGATTGATTGGTTGCAGTCAGATGCTAGGGGCGTGTCTGACTGTAACCAATCAGACCTGGTCTGTGGGTCAATACAGAGAATGAATGAGCTGCTCATTCAGCAGTCACCTCACTTAGGCTATTAACGGTCACTGGTATCACCACCTGTGACCGGAAATTACCTGAGTGAAGTGACCAGGGATCGTGCGGCTCATTCATTCTCTGCTCACGGCGGGCAGTCTTGTTCTATGGCGCTCACTGTGATCTTCAGATGTAGCAGAGCTGATTCTTTGTGGGACCTCGTGTGGATTGCATCGGACATGCAGGGGTGATTATATTGTTAATAAAGTGGTGAAAGAGGGGGCTTTTTGTATATTTTTTTTCGAATAAAGGATTTTTTTTCTTTTTTTTTTTTTTTCTTTTCACTTATTACAGACTGGTGATGGGGGGGGGGGGGGGTGTTGTCTCCATAGACGCCTGCCATTACAAATCTAGGACTTAGTCGCAGCTATGAGCTGCGATTTAACCCCGGATATAGCCTTGATTTGCCACCGCACCAAGACATTTGGGAAGATCCGTGTAAAGTGCTGGAATAGTCTTGGGTGGCTGCAGGCAGATATTTTTAGGCTGAGTCTCTCCAGCCTGAGAATACCAGCCCCCAGCTGTTGGCTTTATCTTGGCTGGGTACCAAAATGGGGGGAGGAGGGGGGGGGTGCTGCACTTTTTTTTTTTTTTTTTTCTTCAAATAAATAGCATAAGGTCCCTCTTATTTTGATACACAGCCAAGATAAGCACAGCTGGGGGCTGCAGCCTGTAGCTGTAGGCTTTATCTGTGCTGGGTATCATAGTATGGGGGGACCCTACGTGTTTTTTTTTGTTTTTTTTTTAACTGTAGATCTGCAGACCAGGCCTGTGATTGGTTGCAGTCGGACCTGTCACACAGGCTGGGGGTATGTCTGACTGCAACTAATCAGACTCCAGTGTGAGCGGGAAGCAGTGAATATGCATGAGGCTAATGAGCAGCATTGGAAGTAGAAGGGGCCAGGGGAGCAGGGACGGTTGAGCCTAGAATGTTATGGGCTCCTTCCAGGTAAGTGGGCGTGAACAGCTTGGTTAGTGAGCTTGGCAATGTTTTCTCCCTTCTGCTACAATCATGCTTTGCCCTCCATGTGGTAGGGACCTGTAGAATGTCATACCTGAAAGGAGCCCATGCACTCTAGTATCTACCGGAGACTGGTAAGTATAACGCACTTGCTTTACTTTTTACTTTTATTACCCAAGTGCCGGATCCAGGTTGAGCCCGGCCTGGTCCAGCACTCAGGTACTTTTGAACCCCTGCTGGTCTTGAAATCACAAACAAAAAAAAACGCTACAAGAAACGCACCAAAACTGCAGATGACTCCCAGGAGACATCCTGCCACAACCACAAGATCCTGTTTTGGTCAGGGAAAAAAGCTGCAAAAACGTCTTGTGTGAACATAGCCTAAGACTCCCTGAAATGCTGCAAAATGTTTGCAGAACGTGGAGTTGTGCAATAAATTAGCGACATCTGCCCTTTACATCAGTCCTGGGTAGTTTTGCCAAAGTGGGTGAAGCCTCAATGAAGCATGGCGAAGCCAGTCTGGCAAAGTCTGCAAGATGCAAACGACTTGGAGGTGCAAATTATGCTAAAAACTTCAATTATTGGAGTAATTTCTGGAAAGGTTTACAGAAGTGCGTCTTAAAGGGGGTGTTCCCATCTACAAGATTCTATCCCAAGATGTAGCAGGTGTAATAGCAAATACCTCCAATTAGAAATGTATAGTTTTACTGATTAGCTATATCACCTATGTGCAGGACATTACAGTAGCTTAGGCATCAAAGGGTACGGCCACACATATAGGGACTTAGTTGCTAGTGGTCGTAACCATGGATACCTAAGGTCCTCTAATGCCCTGCACATGAGCTACTGTAAGTGACACCGCTTATGAGGAGCACTATACTACATTTCTAAATGGAGGTTGTTGTTCCTACTACATATTAGATAGGAGCTGTGTATTTTCCTTGTGTCAAAAATGCAGCATCTTACAGTTCTAGCAAAGTGGATGGGATTTCTAGAAATCTGCCCACTGTGGTTTTCACACTACCCACGGTGCGTGCGTCAGATCCGCAGCATGTCAATCTCTCGAATACGCTCAGTTTTCTGTGCAGCCCTTCCCCCATAGACTTGCATTAGATGTGGGAAAATCAGCAGGTTAAAAAAACTTGCGTTTCTGAGATGTAAACACACATGTAATGCACACAAGTATATCAACATTGTCAAAGCCAAATACCAGGAATTATCAAAAACAAAGATTAATTTAAAGCATGACGCAACTAAAACTGCAGCATCAAAAGCTCTATAAAAACGCATGTAAAAATAACGCAGACTAACGTAATGAGAAACACAATCTAATTTTACATCATAGGTGCAGAAATTCAGCAACATCAAAAGCTCATCATAGGCACAACAGCCTAAAGGGGGCTTTACACGGTAGCGATATCGCTAGCAATTTGTAGCAATGGCGAGTGTGTAAGTACCCGCCCCCGTCGAACATTATCGCTACGGCAGCGTCACACATACTTACCTGGTCGGCGTCGGCGCTGTGACTGCCGAACAATCCCTCCTTCAAGGGGGAGGGATGTTCGGCATCACAGCGACATCACCGCAACGTCACTAAGCGGCCGACCAATCAAAGCGGAGGGGCGGAGATGAGCAGGACGTAACATCCCGCCCACCTCCTTCCTTCCGCATTGTGGCCGGCGGTAGGTAAGGAAACGTTCCTCGCTCCTGCGGTGTCACACATAGCGATGTGTGCTGCTGCATGAGCGACGAACCACCTGGATAAACAACCCTTACCGATTTTTGAGTTTGGGACGACCTCTCCATGGTGAACGATTTTCACCATTTTTTGAGGTCGCTTAAGGTCGCTGGTCAGTGTCACATGCTGCGATATCGTTAATGATGCCGGATGTGCGTCACTAACAATGTGACCCCGACGACAAAACATTAACGATATCGTAGCGTGTAAAGCCCCCTTTAGTGTTGTGGTATCCCTGCTATCTTTATTTTAAAATGCTATTGGTATGGGGTTCCCATAGGATTTGGGTCTACAAAATGTTGCATAAGAAAATCCTTCAAAAACTCTTCTTAAAAATAATAATGCCTTTATGAAACGCACGGCAAATAACAACTCAAGTACTTGCCTCGCAGAGCGGCTAAGTAATGAGAATATCCAAGACAACAAGCGATTATCTCCTCGCTCTGCTCTCAGTAGGATTGATGAGGCTCTTCCAGCTTAACTGGCATTATAAAGCCCTTAACCACCTGTCCAGTCTGAGATCCCTTTCTCCCATAAGAAGACTGTACAAAGAGAATTCCTTAACGTTAAGGCTGTTTGTTCTTATTCCAATATGTTTTTGTCCTAAAACTGCATGCAAAGTCACTGAGAATTCTGCTTGTGCATGTTGCAGATTAAAACTATATATTTTTGTGTATACAAACATATGTATGTATGTATGTATGTATGTATGTATGTATGTGTAATAAAAATATATATATTAATTATAACTACAGATATCTTTTTTTTTTTTTTTTTTTTTTTAATTTTATTTTTTTTTACCGCTGAAGAATCTCCACATGAAACTGAGTACGCGCAGGAGACATTGACATGCTGCGGATTTTGAATGCGCACTGCAGATCAGCTTACACAGCGTATATAAGCACAGTGGGCCGGAGATTTCTATAAACCCCCTCCACTCTGCTGAAACCTGCTGCTTTCACACTACGTTTTTTTAACATGCGTCATGAACGTTTTTTTGCTGTAAAAGCAGATCCTGCTTTTACTGCAAAAAAACGCATGTTATTTTGCAGGATCCTGTCACTTTAAGTTTTATGGGTGGGCATTGGAGTCATGTGATCGGGAGTCAGTGGAACTGAACATGATAGACTGGGAGCCGGCTTCTAACAGCTGCAGAGGCTCATAACCAAGGTAAACATCGGGTAACTTGCTTGGATACCCGACATTTACATTGGTTACGAGCATCCGCAGGTGCTAGGAGCCGGGCTCCCTGCACACATAACTAATGTAAACATCGGGTAACTAAGAGAAGCGCTTTCCTTGGTTACTCGATATTTATCTTGGTTACGAGTGTCCGCAGCTCTCAGGCGGGGCGGAGGGAGGGGGAGGCAGAGACTGATAACACCAGGATGGTTTCTGGGCATGCTCAGTAGAGCAAGCAGGATCCTGTCTATCAGCATGCCAGCGTTCACATGCGTTTGCACGCACTATAGTCAGGATCCAGCAATTTGCAGTATTTGGACGCAGCTCAAAAACGCTACCAGTAGTGTTTTTGAAAAAAGTTAAACACTGCAAGTCGCTGGATCCTCACTAGAACGCATGTTGACGCGAGTCCATTGCAAATGCATTGAAATGAAAACGCATTTGCACTGGATCCGTTTGTGTTAAAAAAAAAAAAAAAAAAAAACCATTCATGACGGATGTTAAAAAAAAAAAAAGTAGTGTGAAAGCAGCCTTATCTGCATTTTCCAGATAAATCCGCAGGTTTCAGCAAGTACAGACACTCCCCATGTTACCCTATGGCACATGGGGAGTGTCTGTGTCCACGCTGCGGTTTGTGCGGCTGTAGAATATGCTGCGGATGTCCCGCAGCCGCACATAACTGCATGTCAATTATTCCTGCGGATTTACCTGCGGAAATCCCGACACTCCACTATGGAGATAGAGGCTTACCTGCCTTGGTCCCATACTTGCCTGCCTTGATGGCAGACACCTGTCACTTTCTTTCTGTGCAGAGCAGGAAGTGGGCGGGGCCTGCGCAAGCTCCGGTCATGTGACAGCCAGAGTTAGTTCAGGCCCGCCCACCTTCTCCTGCACAGTGCAGATGCTGACAGACAACCGGAAAGTGTAGTGCTGTGTGATGGAGGTAAGTAATATGAACGTCCCGATCACTCAGCACTTGTTCTGCATTGAGGATGCAGTGACCAAGCCATGGTACTGTATCCTCAATGCAGGACACCGCAGCATATCCGCAGGACATTCCGCAATTAAACCGCAGCATTGAAACAAAGTTGTGCTGCGGTTTTCTGGGAGCTCCTGCGGATATAACTGCAGGACACTTTCCCCGTGGGCACATAGCCTAAGATGCTGCATTAAAGGGAACCTGTCATCAGAAATTTAGCTTGAAACCTAAATGTTTCCCCCTCTGCAGCTCCTGGGCTGCATTCTAGCAAGGTTCCTGTTGTTTATGTGCCCCCTTTCTGACCAAAATAAAGACTTTGTAAAGGGGTACCTTTTTGTATTCAGATCTTGATAATGGTACACGGGGGCGGGCTCTCTGGTGTCCGTTAGTCTGCCTCCTGTCGCTTTAGGCCGTCCACCATCGTTCCATTCCATACTTCAGGACGCCGCCCGATGTGCCGCGCACGCGAGGACTGCTGGTCACGTGTGTCACAGGCACGAGACTATGGGCGGCACTGTGATTGCATCGCAAGTGCCCGCCCATCATCTCGTGCCTGCCCTTTCCCCTCTGCCTCTAGCGTTCTGCGCAGAACGTTCCAACGTCGGGTCATCTGGCCAGCGCTTGCACAGAACGCTGGAGGCAGAGGGGAGAGCGTGGCCACGAGATGATGGGCGGGCACTTGCGATGCAATCACAGCACCGCCCATAACCTCGTGCCTGCGCACACATGACCAGCGGTCCTCGCATGCGCGGCACCTCGGGCGCAGTGGGCGGCGTCCTGAAGTATGGAATGGAGCGATGGGGGATGGCCTAAAGTGACAGGGAGGCAGACTAACGGACACCAGAGAGCCTGCCCCTGTGTACCATTATCAAGATCTGAATACAAAAAGGTACCACTTTATAAAGTCTTTATTTTGGTCAGAAAGGGGGCACATAAACAACAGGAACATTGCTAGAATGCAGCCCAGGAGCTGCAGAGGGGGAAACGTTTAGGTTTTAAGCTAAATTTCTGATGACAGGTTCCCTTTAATGCAGGGAAAACTTACAGCATCACCAAAAGCTCATCGTGTGTCTGTAGTATAAGGCTATGTGCGCACTTTGCGTTTAGTTAGTTGCAGTTGTAAGCGCATCCTCTGGCAGAAATTGTCTTTGTCAAATTTGGTTTTGACCACAAAATAGCTAAAAATACGCTTGCGTTTTTACCATATTTTGATATTGACATTTTTCCTTGCTTAAAGTCAGATGCGTTTTGAATACAAATACAATGCTAAAGTTTAAACATACAAACACTATAGGGGGAAAAAAGCAAATATCATGAATTTTCTGCAACTAAAACGCTGCGTTTTTAACAGCATTGTGCGCACAAGAAAGCTTATTTTCCATAGACTTTGTGTGAAAATCAAAACGCAAGCATTTTGGCATTAAAACGCTGCGGGAACGTATGGAAAAAAAGCAAAGTGCGCACATAGCCTTATACTATCACGCCTCCTGAGGCTGTTCTTGCCCTGTGGGTTTCTAGCTAGAAGCAATGTTTTATTCTGGATTTTAATCTGTGGTCTCCAACCTAAGCTTCTTCAGATGTAGGAAATCCATAACTGCCAGCAATATTGGGGTGAGGTTGTAGATTTATAGTAAGTGGATAATTAAAAGGGAGACTATTAAAATCAGTAATGTAGAAATTATGTATTTGCAATTAGAGACTGCCGCTTTACACGCTGCGATATCGTGACCGATATCGCTAGCCTGGGTACCCGCCCCCATCTGTTGTGCGACACTGGCAAATCACTGCCCGTGGTGCACAACATCGCGCGGACCCGTCACACGACTTACCTGCCCTGCGACATCGCTGTGACCGTCGACCCTCCTCCATTCTAAGGGGACTGTTCGTTCAGCGTCACAGCAGCGTCACTGAACCACCGCCTAATAGAAGCGGAGGGGCGGAGATGAGCGGAACGAACATCCCGCCCACCTCCTTTCTTCCGCATTGCAGGCGGGAGGCAGGTAAGGAGAGGTTCCTCGTTCCTGCGGTGTCACACGGAGCGATGTGTGCTGCTGCAGGAACGACTAACTACATCGTTACTGCAGCAGCAACGATATTCGAGAATGGACCCCCATGTCACCGATGAGCGATTTTGCACGTTTGTGCGACAATGCAAAATCGCTCATAGGTGTCACACGCAACGACATCGCTAAAGCGACCGGATGTGCGTCCCAAATTCCGTGACCCCACCGAGATCGCTTGAGCAATGTCTCAGCATGTAAAGCGGCCTTTTCTTTATTTTAAATGGTCTAGTAACAGTATTATAAGAAATGGTTAATTATTTCTGATCATGATCCTAAGTTAAATGATCATTATAATGAACAACAAATTAAGTTTTTTTTTTTTTTTTTTTTTTTTTTTTTTTTTTTTTCATTTCTGGCCATTTTTATTGACTTTCGCTTTAGCTAGCAATGAGACCTTGGCTTTTTCCAATACACGACAGAAGCGCAGTTTCATTAAAGGCTTCCAGTATTTTTCTGACTTGTGACTGTAGCTTTAGAAGCAGCACATTAGTGGACAGGCGTAATATCACTACTGCGCAGCCCATAAGGAGGAATCCGCAGCGACTTCTCCCAGCTCGGCAGGCAATGGTGTATTCTGACAGTAAAAGGGAGTAGCTATATCTGAACAAATGACTGTGGCAACTTCAAAGGTCATTGAGGACGCTGGAGGATATATAAAGACCTGGCGTTCCCTGTCTTATGGGAAGCTCTGCCTCTCAGAGGTCCTCAGACCGCAGCGCTGCATTGCGTGTTCTGGTAATCTGGGACTTCTAGCAATTCACGGTACGTCCTAATCCAGATTCTAGGAAATGGCTCCCTGGTCCTGCATGAAGATCTTCAGGGACATCTGGACGCAGCCTGCTCTGGAAAAGAAGTTGTGGCATCTTTGCAGTTCAACCATCAAAGGTTGAAAAGCGTGGCATCTAACCACTTTCATGTGGCCACTGGTTTTAGCGCTTGAGAATTTTCACAGGCTTATCAGTGACACTGCAAGGTTCTCAATGGCCTTATGTGCATGACCATAGTGGCGGCCATATTACAGTCTCCCTGGATTTCTTTTGCTCCTCCCCCTTTCCCAGACTTCTAGAATCTTTATGGAGTATATGAATGTTTGTGTGTTTTTTTTCATTTATGTATTGAGGCGCTCTAGAGCTACAGTAAGACTACGAGGTCGTTACTGTTACTTGTGGATGACCGCTGACAGCACTTCATAGTTATCTCATAGTGCTCGGTATAAATGAGTACACCCCTTTGGAAAGTAGGATTTCATCTCACACAAAGTACAAAGAAAATTTCCAAACATGCCAAGATGCAGTTCTATAGAACATTTTTAACCCATAACATGACAAAGATTAAAAATACAACTCATTACAAGATCTTCTGTTTTACTTAGTGTAAGGCTGCGTGCCCACGATTAGTGTTTGCAGCATTTTGGACGCAGCATACTTCAGCTGCGTCCAAAACGCTGTGTTGTACAGTACAAGCATAGTGGATGGGATTTCCAGACCGCAGCATGTCAATTGTTTGCTGCGGAATCACATGCATCCGCTGTAGGGAGAACAGAAGCGAGACCGCAGCGCACTGAACCCTGATCGGGGGTACAAGTAGCTGCAGTCTCCAACGGAGGAGGCTCGTAGCCCTGCAGGTCAGGACCTGCTGCGTCCAGGACGCAGTGAGTCCTGATTGTGGGCACATACCGTACTCTTAAGTCTTAATTGTTTCATAAATGAATAGTACACATGAGAATAAGCAATTTCGTAATATATCTCATCAGGGAAAGCTGCTTCTTTCTCTGCCAGGATTGATCAGTCACTATTAGAGATAAGCAGACGTGAACAGTAACTTTTGGTATTCGTATCGAACCTGGACTTTAGAAAGAAATCTGTGCCCAAGTTCGGGTGCTTTACATTTGACCACTCAATCGAGCATTGCTGTGCTTGGGTACGTTCGGTGCTCAGCCCAGTGCGAGCTGCTTCCAGTTCTGAGTGATCCATGCTGTGGGTAACAGCGTTATCGGTGTGTGTGTGTGTGTGTGTGTGTGTGTGTGTGTGTGTGTGTGTGGACACGGGTCAGTGAGTGCTCTCGTCCGCTGGCCCGGCCGCCTTTAGAAAGACAGCGTGGCCCAGGGCTCATCCCAACTGAACGCCCGACCTCCTTAACCGTGGGCAGAACACTAGTCAGACAACACAGGATGAGGGAATCGCAATATTAAGACTTTATTGGATCTCCAAACAATTAACAGCATATGGCATGTAACCGGTAACAGTTTCTCACCCTTCCGCTAGCTCATCAGGGATTAGAATGTCTGTGTCTCAGAGCTTCCAGGGCTACTTACTCCAAACCAGCAGCACCCCGCTTTCGGCGGCTACCCATAGAATGGAATAACGTCGGATTTAGGAAGCTGGCTGAGGACGGCAAAGCCTGTACTCAGGTGACTGGATTGTCCCAAGCTGGATTCCTTCCTTGGGTAGTCCTTTATCTCAGTCGAATCCTTGCATTTGATGCTGAAGTCTATGTAATATTATAATAAAGGTTCGGTTATGGCATGCCAATCGGATCCGCAGATCCTAGATTGGTATCATGTAGGAAAAGTGTAGTCGGGCAATGGACAGTATTCCTTCTTATACCCCTGAGCTCTCCATTCAGACCATTGGGGTCTTCATGATTGGTGGATAACACTGGGCTCTTATCGGCTAGATTTCAAGCCGTATACAAAATATCCCTACTAGTAATGGTCTCTGGCAGAGACGAGGGAGAGACAGCTAAGTTACATCGCATCTAGCAATAGACATAGTAATACAATGGGAGGTTCGTATAATTGATTTTGTCTGGGTATCTGACCTTCACTGGCCAAGGAAATTACATGAGTCAACAAGAACTTTAACACTAGACTCCTAACGGTACCGTCACACTTTAGCGACGCTCCAGCGATCCCACCAGCAATCTGACCTAGTCAGGATCGCTGGTGCGTCGCTACATGGTCGCTGATGAGCTGTCAATCAGGCAGATCTCACCAGTGACCACCAAGCAGCGACGCGTGGAAGCGACGCTACACTTGGTAACTAAGGTAAATATCAGGTAACAAAGGGCTTGGTTACCCGATATTTACCTTTGTTATCAGCGCACCGCTTAGCGCTGGCTCCCTGCACTCCTAGCCACAATAAACATCGGGTTAATAAGCAAACCGTTGTGCTTATTTACCCGATGTGTAGTCCAGCTACGTGTGCAGGGAGCCGGCACTGGCAGCATGAGAGCTGCAGTGCTAGTAACTAATGTAAATATCGGGTAACCAAGAAAGGACTTCCCTTGGTTACCCGATATTTACCTTGGTTACAGCTTACCGCAGGCTGCCAGAAGCCGGCTCCTGCTCCCTGCACATTCAGATCGTTGCTCTCTCGCTGTCACACACAGCGTTGTGTGCTTCACCGCGGGAGAGCAACGTAAAAAAAATGAACCAGAGCAATGTGTAACGAGCAGCGATCTCACAGCAGGTGCCAGATCGCTGCTCAGTGTCACACACCGCGAGATCGCTAATGAGGTCACTGCTGCGTCACCAAAACCGTGACTCAGCAGCGATCTCACTATGTGTGAAGCACCCCTAAGAGTCTTGTAGAAACAATGAGTGGCTTAGCCCCCATTTATAAACAAACTATCATCCTGTCTGGCTGAATTTTAAGAAACGTAAACCCATGCTAGGCACGGGGTCCACTGTCGTCATTGTGCACCAAACTAATCTAAGGAAAATCCCTGCCCACTCTCCTCTGGAAGTGCGGTCTTTATGGCTGGCTCTGTGGGTGGAGAACCGAACTGCCAATTGGTGATGTCCAGTGAGGTTCAGATCCAGAACAAAACTTTGTCTAGAGTCCAGCTGAATCCGAATTTCCAAGGGTCCGCTCCTCTCTAGTTATCAAAATAGTGAAGACTTTCCCATTACTGTGTTCAGCTTAGGCTGCTTTCACACATCCGGTTTTTGCTATGCGGCACAATCCTGCACTTTGCAAAAAACGCAACCGTTTTTTTTTTTTTTTTTTTTGCTGCCGCTTGCGTTTTTCCTGCATAGACTTTAATTAGTGCCGCATGGCCTTGCGTTCGGTCCGGTTTTTGCCGCATGCGGCAGATTTAGCCGATGCGGCGCTTTTCTCAATGCATCCCTATGGATGCCGGATGCGGCGCGATGCGTCAAAAACCGCATCCGGCCGCCGCATGCGGTTTTTGCCACTGCGCATGCTCAGTAGCATGCCGCAAGCGGCAAAAACCGGACGGGCCGCATGTTAAACTTATGCAAAGGATGCGATGTTTTCACCGCATCCGTTGCATAGGTTTCACAGCCGGATTGAGCCGCACGGCTCAAACCGGATGTGTGAAAGCAGCCATACACTTCCGCTCCCACACTTAAATATTTGAGGCAAAAAAAAAGTATTCTAACATACAGTATTTCTTGGCACATCCGGCTTTAATAGACCAAAGACTGCGTTTGACTAAATGTGTCCTTTTTTAATGTCTGCAAATGCTTTATATACAGGACCAAATGGTGTAGTCTTCAATGCTATTGTCGTCCAAAGAAAATGTCCTCCTCTCAAATGTTTATTTTAGAAAATACATTGTCCATGAGTGAAGTACGGAAAACTAGAGGACTTGTCAGTTGCTAAACTTAGAATTGACCCCTTCATGACATATGATGTATAGTTGCGTCATATGTTGTCCCTGCCTTTTGATTGCAGGCTCACACATCGAGCCCGCACTTGATGGCTGATCTGATCAGCCATCATGTGCCTCTAACATCTGTACACGGATCAGCTTTGGCAAGCTGGAAGCTGAGTGGTAGAGGAGAGTTGTGCTTATGCCAGGTAGAAGGGCGTAATAGGCCTCCTTATGGTAAATAAAGGCTTATACAAAAAAAGTATTAGCTTTGAAAGGACACCATATAGAACACTATGGACACGTGGGTGTTAATCAGGGACCTTTCCAATGTACAAGCTAAATGTAGGCCAAAAAAATGGTGGTGTTTAACACAAGGCTTCTATTTCCCTGATTGAAGCATTATAGGGGTTGTCCAATACTTTTACATTGATGGCCTATCCGATAACCTGCACCCCCGCCGATCAGCTGCTCTCAGTCCCGACTGTGGCAGCAGGCAGCTGGAAATGGGCAGTTCCAGCGCTGCTCCGTCTTCTGATAGTGGCCGCAGCCGGGTACTGCACAATCCACCTCCCATCCTAATCAATAGGAGGCAGTTGTGCAGTACCTGTCTGCTTCAAGACTGAGGTACTCCGGAACGGAGCATGTCCGGCTGCCGCCACCGGGGCAGAGAACAGCTGGTCGGGGGTGCAGGGTGTTGGACCTCGGCCGAACAGACGTTGATGACCTATCCTAAAGCTAGGCCATCAATGTAAAAGTAGTGGACAGCCTCTTTAATGATAGAGATATGATATAATTTGTGTGACATTGATTCTTGTGCACAGGGCCTTGGCTTAATTCTGGATCGGATTCTTTGCCTTGTACAAATGACATTGCAGTTTTGCTTGCTTGGGCATTTATGGGTTTTGTGTGTGTTTTTTTTTTTTTTTTTTTTTTTTTTTTTCTCTTCTCAATGATGATAAAATGTGCCCTTCTGCATGTGGGTGAAGACTTTTAAACTATGGCTCATGTGGGGCCTGTGATTCCGATCCCTGCATAACTGATCCAGGCGCGTGTGTTTGCACATGTGGGAGGGGAGGATGAATGAGTGGCCAGTGGCCCTTTTTACATTTTGTCAGCTCTCCACAAAGCGGGAACAAATGGCTTATTTTCTGAAGTGTGCGCAGCAGACAATATATTCTCTTGTTCTTTGCCCGGTGGGGTGAGTGCGGCCTGATCAGGAGATGGGAGTTGTTCCCTCTGTGTGTTGTGAACTAAATCACCCTACGCTATTGGGACTTTAGGCTTCCTGTGACGCCATTCTGAGGGGCAATCGGCCAAAGTGGTACCATTGTCTGTTATTAGCAATTCATTAGCATGTCTGGTTTACTATTTAAAGGTACAGTAAGGCCTAAATGGCTGTTAAATCTGAGCTTTTACTTAATGACTAAAGCTGGGTTTACACACTGCAACAGCTCAAACGACATCGCTGTAACGTCACCGGTTTTGTGACGCAATAGCGATGTTGTTTGCGATGTTGCAGTGTGTGAATCATATCAGCGACTTGGCCCCTGCTGTGAAGTTGTAATCGTTACAAATCGTTCAGGACCATTCCTAGGTCCTTTGTTTCCCGCTGTGCAGCATGCATCGCTGGAAAGTTTCAGTGTGTGAAAGACTTTGCAGAGACTTTGTTAGCAACTTCCCTTTCAAAAGGCTGCTTATCAACGTCCCCAACAACCAGCTAGGTCGCTCTGCAGGTCCGGATCGCTGTTGAGTTGTTGGCCAGGTTTGCCTGTTTGACTGCTCACCAGCGACTTAGCAGAGACATAGGGAGGTCGCTGTTACGTCACAAAACCGGTGACGTTACAGCGATGTCCTTTGCGATATTGCAGTGTGTAAACCCAGCTTAAAGTGCCAGAGCACTTGGTAAAAAACAAGGTGTAAAATGGATATAAAAAGTTTGAACTCACCACTTAGTCCAAAGCCTGCTTTACACGGTACGACCGATCGTGCGATTTCACAATCGATTGTACCCGCCCCCGTCATTTGTGCGTCACGGGCAAATCGCTGCCCATGTCGCACAAAGTCGTGAAACCCCCGTCACACGTACTTACCTGCTGAGCGACCTCGCTGTTGGCGGCGAACGTCTACTTCCTGAATGGGGAGGGACGTTCGGCGTCACAGCCGCCGGCCAATAGAAGCGGAGGGGCGGAGATAAGCGGGATGTAAACATCCCGCCCACCACCTTCTTTCCGCATAGCCGGCGGGAGCCGCCGTGGGACGCAGGTAAGCAGAGGTAATCACTCCCGTGGTGTCACACGGAGCGACGTGTGCTGCAACGGGACCGATGAACAACCGGCACAAATAATAAACGACATGAAACTGAGTGACGAGTATACGACTCACGATTTGTGAGCGATACTGCGTTGCTCAGAGGCTTCACACGAGACGACGTCATGTATGATGCCGGATGTGCGTCACGAAAACCGTGACCCCCGACGATGCATCGCACGATCCGTCGTCTCGTGTAAAGCACCCTTAATACTATCAGTAATTCCTCTGTGCTTTGTGGATCCCCCTCAGCTGCAGCCCGGCAGCATTGCATAAGCAAAAATGAGGACTGGCTATCTACTCCATAAAATCCAAAATATTCTTTATTGGAAATCCATTTAAAACCTGCTCACAGGCATGATCACCTCTTACGTGTTTCTGTAGTTCTCATGGCGCCCTTAGACAAGTCATGACTAAGGGTGCCATGAAAATTAATAAAAAAAAAAATAAATAAAAATGGCGTAGTCCCCCCCCCATATTATGATGCCCAGTACAGATAAAGCATACGGCTGCAGCCCTCAGCCATGCGCTTATCTTGGCTGTCTATCAAAATAGGAGGAACTGCATGCTGTTTCGTTTACTTTTTTTTTTTTTTTTTAAAAGGGGGGAGGGGGGAATAAAAATGTCCGACTGCTGGGGACTGGTATTCTCAAGCTGGGGAGAACCATACTTATTGGGGTCCCCCCAACCTAAAAATGGCAGTCGCCCAGGATTGCTGCATCCATTGTTTGCAGTAATCCCAGCACTTTACCACTGCACAAGGGCAATCGGGAAGATTTGGATAATCTGGGTAATAAGGGGTTAATGGCAACTCACAGCTGCCACAAAGCCCTAGATTAGTAATGGGAGGCATCAGAGACCCCCCCCCCCCCCCAATCACTAATTTTGTAAGTGAAAATAAATAAACACCCAAAAAAATCCTTCATTTGAAATAAAGTACAAAAAAACCCACTTATTCTCCACTTTACTAACCCCCAAAACACCCTTGCAGGTCCGCTTTATTCCACACAAGGTTCCATGTCTGTTCCAGCTCTGCTAAATGTATAGGCACAGTGCACAATCATGGCACATGACTGCCCACTGTGGACTTCAGGCAGAGAAAACTGCCCTAAAAAAATGCAGCATGTGCATATAGCCTTAATAGTGCTATATAAGTGAGTAAAACTAAATAAAATGCAGTCTTTGGTGTTTACACTGACTAGTCTGTGGGGCGTCCATTCTCTGAGCTCTCCTGCCTTGCATGCTGTGGTCTTGTCCACCTGACTAGCTATATCATTTCTTCTGTGCTGGAAACTTTGCACGTGCACACTATGTCCTTTCTTCCATGGCATGAGTGTGCATGCCAAAGTAAGAACATGGCCTTCATACACTAGATTTCCAGCATCAGAGATGACGCGGCTAGTCAGTAGGACGTCCATCACACCCTGTGGGGCATGATTACAGCATAGAAGGTCATTGATGAAGCCTCTCCCTGGGTATTTTTAATATAGCAAGGATGTCATGAAGTCCACATTCAGATGTTCATTATTTGGTGAGTTTACCTTCAATATTTGTAGCCAAACCCAGGCGTGGGTGATAAATGTAGAAGTGGTGCACAAGTTTCTTTTTATACTCTTCCTTTGGTTGTTCCACTCCTTATTTTTGGCTTGCACATACTGAATTTAGTGTTTCTAAGACCTTTAATGACCAGACAGTGCAACAGGTTTTTGGTATTCTAGTTTTTTTTTTATAGAATTGTTATGCACTTGTTCATACTGCATGTTATGGAGTGCCATCAGTCTTTTTGTTTAGATTATGGGGTCTTCTGACTGTGCACCCAATTAGCCACAGGTTTGGGTTTTTTTTGTTTGTGTTTTTTTTTTTTTTTTTTGTAATAGCAGGTTTACTCACCCAAACACATGGAGGCTTTTCACCCAAGAGGGAGTCGTTAGAGTAGGTACCCAGTATATGAGAGATGCCTTGGTGTGGCTACTGGGCAGGTATAGAAATGGCCATTTTTGTATGCTAAATATCTCACTTTTGTGATTTCCATTATAGCGGTAATGCATATCTATATTCTTCATGGATTGTATGCTTTAGCATTTCGGAGTGCAGCAGTCTGCTTCCGAGTATAATGGAAGTGCATTTTTCTGGATATTTTCCTAAAGAAATGCTTGCCTACCTAACCCCATTGACTTCCATTATGCTCTGGTACTCGAATCGCACCCATCTTAAGCATCCAACTACTCATTTCAAGTACTGAGCATGGTACTCATCACTATTCCTGACTCTACTTAGATGGATTGCTTGGGTTGGGAAGATTTAGGTTTGTATTTCAGGGTCCAACACTTTATTTATTTGTTTATTTATTTATTTTTTTATTTTTTTTTCTAGTGTAACAAAGTGTCTGTTTGTTTTGTCATTCTCTGCATTTAGCACATATGCATTATTGGCTGAAGTGATCATGCATGTGTTCAGCTGACTGCTCTTTAGGGTGTATTGGGCTCTTAAAAGGCTTATCTAAATTTTAATTAAAACGTGGCTGATTTTTCATTCCCTGTCCAGTTTGTGGTATTGCAGATCATGCCCAATTATTTCAGTATTTCTGCTTCGCAACAGCCCATACACGGCAATGGGTCTTTCTTGTATGAAACCTGTCATGCTTTTTAAATCCTGGCCATCTTGTTTCAGGCTGTGCCCACGGGACTATGTACCCGCCGATTTTGCTGTGGAAAACCTGCAGATTTATCTGGATTTTCTAGATAAATCTGCAGGTTTTAACAAGTACAGACACTCCCCATGTTATCCTATGGGACATGGGGAGTGCTGTGTCAATGGTGCGGTATGTGCGGCTGCGGAATATGCTGCAGATGTACCACAGCCGCACATAACTGCATGTCAATTATTCCTGCAGAATTCCCGGCCCTCCACTATGGCGATAGAGGCCAGGACTTCTGCAGGTAAGTCGCATGAATGTTCGCAGGTTTTCCGCAGATATTTCGCTGGAATCCCGCAGCAATGGATAGCTGCGGATTCCGGGGATCAGCTGCGGGAAACTTGCAGATATATCCGCAGGTACATAATCCCGTGGGCACATAGCCTTAAAGGAGTTGTCCGACAGAAACTCAACAATTTTTGTTAAGCTAATCTGTGCTGTATTGTCATATAAAACACCCCTACATTATTTTTTGTTTTCTAACTTTTGTTCCTCTTGAATTCACCCTTTTTTATTCTCTGCAGCTCTTTGTTTACATTTCAGCTCTAGCAAACTGACCACTTCCAGTGCCAAACCTCCCAGTCACAGCTGGCACCGCCCGGCCTCAGTGTCCAGCCCCTCCCCAGTGTCCAGCCCCACCCTCTGCCCGCCCCCTGCACACACATTCCCTGTCAGTATTCTTCCCCAGCACCTGACCTGTTATCACTACAGCATTGCAAATAACAGCCCCACATCGGGCTCTGCACCCCACACCACATCGGGCTCTGCACCCCACACGCACGCGCGCGCACACACACGGTGCTCTGTACCGACCCCCCCACCCCCCCCCTCCCATATCCCCATAGGGAACACGTGTAGGGAATAAATACTCACCCGTCCTCTGTCCCCGCCGCTCCTGCACGTTCGCACGCTGTCTGTGCTCTGGACATATCAGCACAGTAGTGACGTCACCGCTGTGCTGAAGAGAGCACAGACAACCGGGTAGTGATGAGAAGCAGCGCTGCGCTCCCTCTCCTCAGCGCTTTCAAATGTACCGGCATCTGTGATCTGTGATGCTGGTACATTTGAATGTGCGATCCTGAGAAGGGGGCCCGGTGCTGGCGCTGACACCACGGCAGCCGCCGCCAGGCCCCTCCCCCAAGTCACGGGTCCCACAGCACTGCAGGGGGAGTTTGCAGGGAGAGTACGGGGTGCGGGGGAATGTGTGGGAGGGTGCAGGGAAGGGGGGCGGGGCTCATCGCACTGTAGCCACCCAGCAGGGAGGCGACATGCTGTTCCAGAGTTGCACGTCCTGCCCATGTTGACCTGAAATGACCGGAAGCAGCAAAATCGCGGCAGGAGCGGTCACATGACCACTCTGAGTCTGAGGAGAGGGGCTGACAGCAGGGCAGGTAAGTGCTCACTATCTACTTACCTGCCCCAATGTAGCCCAATAGGTTAATTAAAAAAAAAAAAAGTCAGAAGCCGGATAACCCCTTTAATGTTTGATGGAGAACTTGCAGTTTTGTCATGATTGCACAGCTGTTGTATACAAACTGCACTGATCTGCATGATGGTGAGGTTTAATCATGGTTGCACCTCGGGCTACTCTCACACTGAAGGATCTTTGACCATATTTTGCATCAGTTTTTTTTTTTTTTTTTGTAAGCTAAAACTGGGATTAGTTTCAACACAGAATAGAAAGGGTATCATTAGAATGTGACTCATTTTGTAAAAAGTTTTTCATATTATAGGCATCATATAGTGGTCCTCATTGGTGGTGGTCTATGTCCTGAAAACCCCACCATCAATAACATGGCTTTCAAGTGCCCCGTTCCTCTGCTCCCAAAACTGTGGGTTCAATACAGTCTGTACACCGCCCTGAGACTGTACATACCTGCTATTGAGCCCTTACATGAGCTGCGCACAGAGCGGTGTAGAGGTCCCAGGGGCTGGTCTGCAATGCTACGCAGCAGGGATGACCTATAAATGTTTACAAAATGCTGGTTACACTTCTAAAAGAGGTGCTGAATTTTTATATTTTTGTTTACAAATACTAGGTCAAATGATGGCGTCTGATAGTGGCCGGAGTCTGGGGGCTTCATGGAGGCGGTTTGTAGTGTGATCGCACTCTTTGCCGTACCATCGCACGCTGCACATTGTCTCTGCACTGAAGGCCATCTTCAGTCAAATTTAGAATATTGTGTTAAGCAAAAATCGCCACATAGCCATGTACCCAGTCTGTGATCTGACAACCCCATTGAATCGCAACTCGAGCAGTTTCCGGTGTTAAACCAAGTAAGGGGCAGCCTCTGATCTTTACACAACGTAAACTAAGAAAACCGAGGATCTGCCGAGTACAGCAGCGTTTCCTCCAGGGGAGAAGTTTGAGGCTATGTGCGCACTAGGCCGTTTTACCCGCGGATTTGCCGCAGAAATTTCTTGAGAAATGTCTGCAATCTTTGTGCAGATGTTTCCCAGCAAATCCTATGTGAAAAAAAAATAGCTGTGCGCACTGTGCGGATTTTTCTCAAGAAATTTCCTTGAAGAATTTCTTGAGAAAATTTCTTGAGAAAATGAGCATGTCAATTATTTTCCGCAGGTACCCTGCGGATTTCGGCAGTACAGCCTGCAAAATCCGCAGGGAACAACCTGCGGGAAAATCGCGGCAAATCCGCATGCGGATTTACCGCGGATTTGGTGCGGATTTTTTCCGGAGGTCCGGAAATCTTCCACTCCCAGAAGTTTCTCAAGAAATTTTCTTGAGAAACTTCACAGTTCTAGTGCGCACATAGCCTAATTATAGGGTACGACCCCATTACATCTCCCTGCGTTCCATAAAGGAAACCTGTCTAAGGCTATGTTCACACACTGCGTTTTTTACCTGCGTTTTTGGTCCGTTTTTGCTGCAGAAATTTCTTGAGAAATTCTTGTAACCTTTCTTTGCTGCAGAAATTTCTTGAGAAATTCTTGTAACCTTTCTGCAGACATTCCCCAGCAAAACCTATGGCAAAAAAAAATTAGCTGTGCGCACACTGCGTTTTTTTTCTTAAGAAAATTCTTTCAGTAGATTTTCTTAAGAAAAAGAATGAGCATGTCACTTCTTTTCTGCAGCTAACTGCGTTATTTGCCATAGATAATTGGCACAATAACGCAGGGAGCAACCAGCGGTAAAAACGCACCGAAAACGCTGGTGCGTTTTTTTAACGCAGGTGCACTAATCCTTCACTCTTAAGAAAAATCATTTTTCTAGTGTGAACATAGCCTAACAACGTTAACTTACAGGTTACATATGTGTTAAAGCTGCTGCACTGAGATCTACTACTGGGTAGAAATATACTTGTATATGGCTGTTAAAATGGTACAGGGGAGCTGCACATATCACATTGCACTGCAATGGCGGAATTACCCTAATATCCATAACATCCATTTTAAAGCTCCCATACACACTAGAGTAAGATCAGCCTCACCCACTGATCATCAAACAGTCTGTGTATGAGGGTCCACTTACCCGGCTGTTCCTGGTGCGGCTGTTCCTGGTGCGGCTGTTCCTGGTGCGGCTGTTCCTGGTGCGGCTGTTCCTGGTGCGGCTGTAGCAGGCGGACAGAAATGCTCAGTTTTAGTGCTGGATCGGCCTTCAGTGTTAGGCTAGGTTCACATTTCCGTTGTTTTTTAGATGTCAACGGATGCGACGGATCAGTTTTTTTCACAGGAATCCTGTGAAAAAACTGATCCGTCGCGTCCGTTACATCCACTGTGCGTCCGTTTTTTGACGGATCAGTCATGATCCGTTTGTGTTTGGGACAGCCCAGTGGGTGTGCCAAACATGCTGGCCATGCTCTGTAGAGCATGACTGAATCCAGCGCTGGATTCTGTTGTAAGATGGATTACGACAGAATCCAGCACTATGGACATGCATTACAAGCTTGACAGATGGCAACGAATTCCTGCGCGGCACATTAATTTTGACGGCCAGAAAAACGTTAGTCTGTGTTGCTCCCTCCTGGCGGTCAGTCAAAAAACGACTGACCGCGACGCAGCGGATGCAACGCAAGGTCATCAGTCGCAATCCGCCACTAATACAAGTCTATGGGACACAACGGAATCCGCTAATCTGATGCCGTTGTTTACCAGAGCTGCGGATTGTGACTGATACATTTTAACGAAAATGTGAACCTAGCCTAGTGGATGACCTCTTGAAAATGTCTGTCTGCTATCTAATGTGAGGCCTGAACCCACCCCAGATCCCAAATCTGCAGGTCTTGTTAAATTACACTGGATAACCTTTGCAGCTTGTCTGAGATTTCGTTTTCTTCACTGAGCCGGCAATGTAAAATGCAGCAAATGTTCCATAAGGAAGCATAGTGCATTTTCTATTACATGGGTAACCTTGGAAAAACTGCTCTTGTGAAGCTTTTTAGGTTGACCTTTCCTCTTTCTGGTTTCCTAGAGAATAACATATATACAGGTGACTTACACGTGCAATGACCTTCATGTGTACAGGAAAGATAACATTGTAGCATGAGTGAGGAATGTGGTAATTATCATCCAACCGTGCTCCGTACAGCCATCCCATTGGCCGACAAGTGCTGTCTGTACTGCGGGGAAGCGGGGTTTATAAATGACTTTCGCGTTTCTAGTTAATATCTGTGACTGGCAACAATGAAGATGTTGAGAGGGACAAACAAATATAAACTCATATTGGAAATGGTTTATATTTAAAAGTGTGTGTGTGTGTGTGTGTGTGTGTGTGTGTGTGTATATGTATATATATATATATATGTGTATGTGTATGTGTATATATATGTGTGTGTGTGTATATATGTATATATATATGTGTGTGTGTATATATGTATATATATATGTATATATATATGTGTGTGTGTGTGTGTGTGTGTGTGTATATATGTATATGTATATATGTGTGTGTGTATATATGTATATTATATTATATTGTCATCCTGGCGAAAGAAGGAGTATTTTTTTAAATCTGACTTATCTGTACTGATGGGACTTTGAGAAATTGGGCTGTAAAAGTTTTAATTTTGGAAGGTTTCTTAATTTTTCCCACCTGAGATTCTAAGTCTTCAGACTGTTGATATGTTGTGCACTCTCCTGCAGATCGGCTGACCTCTACTGTGATGGGAAAGGGTTAACCTCCTCTGCCAGTGGAAAGCTGCAGCTCTTGAATGAATGTCTGTCTCTGCCAGTTGTCCCTTTGTTCTTCTGGGCAATGTTGGTGCCATTGTGTCAGGGATGCCACCCTCTGCAGTGGGGTGATTCTCTGCAGATTACACGGTCATTGGCTCCTGCCCCCTCTGTTACCTTTTGCCTACTAGGCATTATGTAGCCGGTCCTTGCATGTGACTTCTGTCCTTGCTGGCAGCTGGGACGACAGATGACAAGTGCACGTCCCCTGCAGCAGGTTGTACAGGCGAGGGCTGAGCGCACAACGGTGAGTCCCTTATTGTCTGATGAACAGACACTTGGCGAGTGGGGATCTATATACTCTGTGCTCTGTACTTGGGAGGGTCAGGTCACTGTCTTTACATGAGGGTACCAGCATTTTAACATTTCCTTTATCACCCCCTCAGTTCTTGTGCTCCCTGTCTACATGATCTTATTTACACTCCGGTGGGAAGATGCTGGGATTCTTCCATCTCCTAATACCCTGTGTTGTATGGGGCAGTTACTGAGCGGCCGCACTGACTGCCTCATCCATATTGTATAAAGACTATTATCCACTCATCTAGTGTTTACCATTACAGTACTTGTGACTTGCGGCACTCTGGCTGAATATTTTTCTAATTTTTATTTCCATACTTGGGACAGTTGTGTTTTTGTTTTTAATTGTTGCAGAAACAAAACCTGCACAATCAGTGCCATCATCACAACTGTGCCTTGTTCTGTTTGGTTTTGGATGCGGTGGTGACTGAACCGTGCTTTGCCATAATCTTATGGTGCGTCCTGAAGTTGTCCAGGAGGGGGCAGTGTAATGTCGCATACATGGAAGCCGCTGGGTTTTCATTGTAATCTTATATTGTGCTCTGCAAACCACTAAAGGCTATGTGCGCACTGGAAAAGTGATTTTTCTCAAGAAAATTTCTTGAGAAACTTCTGGGAGTTGAAGATTACTGCATCTGCGGAAAAAAACGCGGGAAAAACGCATGCGGTTTTGCCGCAGGTTGGTCCCTGCGAGTTTTTTTTTTTTTATAAATCATGTTGAAAGAGAAAGTTATTTCCTTCTGATATAGATAGAGAAATAGATACTGGATAGAGCAATAGATAATGGATGGATAAATAATTTATAGATGGATAAATAGATAATTGATAGATAAATAGATGATGGATGGAAGTATAGAGGACAGATAAATCGAGTCCCTGTGAGCACACGCTGCATTTCTCACGAGCGATAGTGTGTTCACATTACCGGCCGTGAGAAATCACCTGTGGTTACATCTGTAGGCTCGTTACAAGGCTGCATTCAGTACAGTGTCAGTCGCGGCTGGATGCAAGCGTTGTAGGACCTCTGTGGATTACGCCGGAGCTGTGTGTTTGGGGGTGGGGGGTTAATAAAGGGGTGAAAGAGGGGCTTTTTGTCTAAAAATAAAGGATTTTTGTGTATGTTCACTTTACTTACAGGTTAATCATGAAAGCTGTCTCATAGACGCTGCCATGATTAAGCTTGGACTTAAATGGCAGCGATCCGCTGCCATTTAACTCATTATTACCCTGATAGCCACCGCATCACGGCAATCTGGAAAAGCCGTGACACTCCAGAAGTGCCGCATAATGGATGCGACAGTCCCGGGGCAGCTGCGGGCTGATTCTCGACTGCGGGAGGAGGGGAGCATTATCCCTGTCCCTTGCCCTCCCCAGCCTGAGAATACCGGACCGCCGCTGTGTTTTTACCTCAGCTGGATGGTAAAAATACAGCGGAGCCCGCTTTTTTTTTTTTTTTTTTTTTTTTTGTATGCACGTTTTTGATTTGTATGTGTATTCTATATGTCTGTGTGAGTTTGATGTGTGTGAGTGTGTTTACTCTCTGCTCAGTTTCCTCTTCCTGTCATAATGACATCACTTTCCTGCAAAACGCAGGCAGTGATGAACATTACCACGGCTATACCAAGGGTATACCACACATAATTTGCTACCTGCGGTATTTCGCGATTACATTAGTGAATGGAGTGAAATACCGCAGGTACCGGCGGAAAAGAAGTGACATGCACCTTTTTCTCAAGAAATTTTCGCAAGAAATTCTGCAGAAAGAATTTTCTTGAGAAAAAAAACGCAGTGTGCGTATTTTATTTTATTTTTTTTTTTTTTTCGTTCCATAGGTTTTGCTGGGAAATGTCTGCAGAAATATTACAAACCTTTCTCAAGATATTTCTGCAGCAAAACCGCGGGTAAAACATTTGACATTTGAACTTGACTGTACTGTGTCCATCTGACTGTCGGTGTTAATAAATATATATTATATATTAAAGCTAGCGACACGGAGAAGATCCAAAAGTAATGCAAATCTTTCAATTTCACATCTTTAGTATGATTTTAGCTTCCAAATACAATAGCACTGTACTTTAGAGACCAAAATATGTAAGTGAAACTTGTCACCATTTTCTTAAAAAAAAAACCCAAACAAACAAAAACTTAATAGTACTCACCGATAGTCCAAGCCTTCCAGACCAGAGCCCTGCGACCCACCACTTACCTGCCGGAATCACCTGCACCTCTTGACTCATAGGCCCAGCTCGATGCATGTGTAACATTGCGTAAAAAAATGAAGAGGTGCCAGGGGTTCAGCAGGTAGGACATGGTTCTGGTTTAATGGCCACACTTGTACACCCCCCCACCCCCACCCTTCCCAGCAGCGGTTGAACAGCCCTGATCCGGGTGTTGCTACTCGTGGCTCGAGGGTCTCCGGACCCGGGGGCTCTGGGTCACTCTAAAATGTGGTGGGGGATTATTTACAGGGGATTAGATAGTTTGTGACGCCACCCGTGGTGTGCGGTAATAGGGAGTGCTGCCGTTGGGAGTACCTGGGGTGATGGAACGGGGCAGCTAGATGACGTTACCCTCCACAGGTAGGGAAGGCCCCGGGACTCTGGATGGTGGAATGGATTGCAGGGGAGCGCAGGCTCTCTGGTAGCAGAGGGTGATCAGGTACTCAGAAGGAAAGCAGACGCTGACAACGTAGTAAACATAGTCTCTTGGTGCAGCTGCCCTCTTGGGAAGCTCGTCCGGGTCCCGTCCCCTGCAGCACTATCTGATGGTGCGGAGCCTGCCTCCATGCACCAGTTTTAGTAGTGTCCAAGTGGCCCGTAAGCTTGAAGCTGTCCGGGCCCGGCTCCCCACTTCTTGGTGTGAAGGAGCTGTGCTCTCAGGAGCTGACGCTTGGGATTTCAGTGGGCTGCTTTAGTTGGAAAGCCCTATCCACCTCGTTGCTCTAGTGCCCCTGATCTCTGAGATTCGTGGGGACAGTCCATAAAGGCCCTATCCTCCGCAGGTTAATTTGGCGAGTTGCTTGCAGCCTCTCCCTGACCTAGGGTCCAGTACTCCAACGTGCTTTCGGTCCCAGACCGGCTATTGTAATTGAGCTACCGACCGTCCTCCAAGACGAAGTCCAGGTACCCAGTCCCAATATCCTGCAACCGGGTCTCCGACTCCTCCGGGTCCAGACCACCATCTGCAACCTAATCTTCTCCTCCTCGGGAGCCACATGCTCCCTCTTAGCTCCTCGCTGCTAAAGGGCTACCACTCAACTGACTTGTCACCTCCCACCTCCCTGCCTGACCCCTAGGTGGGCGGCCCTATTCCAGCTTAGTAGTCCACTTGTGTGCCTGACCGGGTGTGGTGTGAGGTGTGATTGGGATTTTTGGATGCTGAAGGGAGGCAGTGCTGCAAGTTGGGAACCCAGAACCAAGAGGGGTTTATTCCTGCCCTAAGAATAAAGTGTACAGTAACCTGTGACGCCTTGACTAGTCCAGGGGCGTCACATACTAACTTCTGCACCAAATCTATCACCACTTTTTTTTTTTAGGTTCTCCGTCTAGTTGCTCTTACTGCAATCTTATGAATCTTCACATTGTGTGAACTGCGCGCTGTGAGGATCTCCAGTGGCATGTTCGTGACCCCAAGTATGTGATTTGCATACATGCAGTTACATTCCTACTGAATGACCACAGCATCGTTCAGTGTAAGGCTATGTGCGCACGTTGCGTAATTACATGCAGTTACGCTGCGCTTTGTAGCGCAGCGTAACTGCATGCGTCCTGCGTCCCCTGTACAGTCTATGGAGATTGTGCAGAGGCCGTGCGCACGTGGCGTCTTAGAGCGCAGCGCTTCGGCTGCTGCCCGAAACGCGCGTTCTAAGAAGTGACATGTCACTACTTCCGTGCGCTTTGCCGGCAGCTCCTGCTCTGTCTATGGCAGGAGCTGCAGGCAGAGCGCATGGAATCGGCTTTTTTTTTTCACTACGGACATTTTCTGCAGCGATTTGAAGTGCACGTGTGCTCTTCAGATTGCTGCAGAAATTTCTGCAGTGACTGTACGCAACGTGCGCACATAGCCTAAGTGTATTCAGGGACGCTGGATAGTCTAGTTGGAATGTGGCCGGAATTATGCTAATTGCATATTTGTATTTATGTGCCCATCTGTTCCTGACACAGTAATACCCTCAATGCACGATGTGAGGATTCATGTGTTTAGTCAACTAGTGACTGCAGACTTGTAGCCTAGGGCCGGACAATTCATTTGAAGGATATGTTCATTTTTGCATGTATATATGTTTATACAGCCAGCAACTGCCTGTAACAGCAGAGAATTGAGCTGGCTCCCATCTTAAATGTTTGACAGTGATATCTAACTGGTTAATGACTGACAGCAGCATTTCAATAGACTGGGATGCATCTCCATAACCAGTCATTAAGTGCCCAGGCATTGCCATTGCATCTGGGGGTCTGCTGAAGGGACACAATCACTGATATTTTGGTCTTCTTATGTAGCCCAGCCTTGGCCTGAGCTTCACGATATACTGGAATAATCCGATTCAATTACCCTAAGGGAACTTATAAAATTAAAAACATGACCTTTCTTTTTTTTAAAAAAAAAAAAAAAAATTAAAAAAAAAAATTAGCTGCTAAACTTATTTATATACATGAGTATGTCTTTTCAATTGCAATGTAAAATAACAGCTATACCTTCCTTTTGGAGCAAGTTCTGTTTCCATAATGTCTGTACTGGCTCTCCTGGGGCTTGTGTGACATGGGTCATGTGAGCCCTGCAGCCAAACAAGCAACTATTTCTTGACTGTCCTCTTTTGGACAAATAAAACATCTGGAAGAAGTTGGAGCTGCGGCTACTATGACTTTCTCTGGATGCTAGATTTGTAGAACAGCCCATATGGCAGAACAGTGTCACACAAGCCCCAGGAGAGATTATATATGTCCCTGGCTGGTTTCTCATGTTATGTAAAAACATAGCAGTCAACTGTTACATTGGGGTGAACACTTTAAAAAAAAAAAAATAAAATGAAAGTGAAGACAAATTTCAAAAACTCATAAACTTGTGTAGTGTTCTTGTAGTATAAAAACTTGTCTTTAAAAAAAGTATTGTGGGGTTTTTTGTTTCACTTTTGCTTTAACCTACTGTAGATGCACAAGAAATCCTGAACTGCGCAAAACACCACATGTAAAATTTTTCAAATTTTGTTTGGAAGCTTTTAATGGTTAACTGAAAAGATGGTAATAATGCAAGCTTTCGAGACTACTCAGGTCTCATCAGGCATGGTATAGCACAAAATCTGAAGAGTCACATATTTATACACAACAGGACATAGAATAGTGCAGAAAAAAACCCCAAACAAGTTATGTGAAGTACAACTATCACTGTGGCAAGAGGGCAAACTGTTGTGGCCATAAATATTGTTGTAGTTCATAGATAAGCACTGTGACTGTTTTATTGTCGTCTGATTAGGCTCTGGTCCGGGCTGTGATGCCCCAGATGGTCTGAGGAACACATTTCTTAATTGATGTAAAAAGACATAAATCCATGAGACACATTCATTCCTGCTCTGAATATGTCAAAGGTCATCGTAAGTTTGTACTCCCAGACTCTCCTGTCTCTTGGGGACTTGAAGTTTCCTTTCAATACCAGCAATGTTTGGCCACAGGTAGATCCATCCTTTTTTCTCTAATTGTGTGGCGAGCTGAGATCAGGACAAGGATGAATTCTCACCGCCACACAATTAGAGAGAAAAGGATGGATCTACCTGTGAAAGGAAAGGAAACTTCAAGTCCCAAAGAGACAGGAGAGTCTGGGAATACAAACTCATGATGACCTGTCACACATTCAGAACAGGAATGAATGTGTCTCATGGACTTATCTTTTTACATCAATTAAGAAATATGTTCCTCAGACCATCTGGGGGCATCACAGCCCGGACCAGACCCCAATCAGAGGACAATAAAACCGTCAGTGCTTATCTATGAACTACAACAATGTTTATGGCCACAACAGTTTGCCCTCTTGCCACAGTGATAGTTCTACTTCACATAACTTGTTTGTTTTTTTTTTTTTTGCACTATTCTAAGTCCTGTTGTGTATAAATATGTGACTCTTCAGATTTTGTGCTATACCATGTCTGAAGAGACCTGAGTAGTCTCGAAAGCTTGCATTATTACCATCTTCTCAGTTAGCCATTAAAAGGCATCAACCACTGAGATCTTCAGTTCTTTTAAACAATTTTTTATCTTTACTGGCTAACACGGCACAAAGATATATTTTCACGTGTTTGGAAGCAGCGTTTTTCCTGCCAAGAGGGAAGGTGTTGGGTGCAGAAAAGGCTATAAAAATGCCAAATCTGAACATCCTTGTTTAGTAGGAATACAGGTTGGCGTGTGTGTATTCTTGTTATATCAGTGGCTGTGCGTATAGTTTGGTCTCCAGGTTTCTTGCACAAGTAATGGATTTGATATTTCTGGAAGTGATTGTGGTTCTTCTGCTACCTAACACATTACCCCTCCCGTCTCTTCTCCACCCACAGGTTTAGAGCGCACCAGTAACAATGCAGGCACATGAGATTTTCAAGAGTATCCGGATCCCAGAGCTGGGGGATGTTCGCCAGTTGGTTCGCACTCTTCCCACGAACACCTTGATGGGCTTTGGTGCCTTTGCAGCTCTAACAACATATTGGTACGCCACAAGACCGAAGGCTCTGAAACCCCCCTGTGACCTGGCCATGCAGTCAGTGGAAGTGAAGGTAAGGCGTCTTGGAGCTGCAGCACCTGCCGTGAGCAGTCTGCAGATGTTTCTTTGCCTACAGTCGCTTTATGATCCTGCTCTTTTATATGGCTTGTAAAACTAGCTTTGTTACATAACTGCTAGATAGTAAATGCTCAGTATATCCACACTTCTCTGTATATGAGGGATGACTGCTGACAGATATCTATTGACCTAGTGCTAGTGAAAGTAGTTTGTTTTGGGGGTTTTTTTTTTTTCTTTCTTTCTTTTATCATGGCTTAGTTATGCATTGTTCCAGCTGATCGCTTTTTAGTTCTGGCTTTAAATCAGTCTACACCTCTAGTTTCACAACAGCGTTTGTAACCTTCTTCTGTATATAATAGGCTAGCATAATACGTCTTTTGCTTTTTAAAAGGGGGTTTCCAAGTGGAAGAATTTTTTGCAGTCATTTGATGTGACTACAGATTTCCAGATCGTAACAGTGTGTACTGTGCTCACTGTCAGGATTTCACTTTAAAAAAAAAAAAAAAAAATTATGTATGTATTTGTGTGTGCCAACCTAGATTATCAGCCATTTGCAATCTTCATATAATAGTCATATAAATAGACTGAGCCAATCTGGATACATTAGCCCCCCTGTAGCCATACAGAGCCATAAAGTATGAACGAAGCATTTTAGCATTTGTGGGGGTTTGCTACATGTGAAGCATAAAATATTCCAGGTTTCCTTCTTAAGCTAAGTTCACATTTGCTCTAAAATCTATCAGTCACAATCCGCTGCTCTTGTAAACAACGGAATCCGTTTAGCGGATTCCGCTGCTCCCATAGACTTGTATGAGCAGCGGATTGTGACTGATGATGCTGCGTTGCACCCTCCGCCCGACTGATCAGTCGTGGAACGACTGACCGCCGGGCGGGGGGAACGCAGCATGTAACGTTTTTTGAGCAGCGAGATCCGTCGGATTTCGCTGCGCATGCTCTCTGGCTCCCTGCACACGTCACCAGCTTTGGTTGGTTACCCGATATTTACCCTGGTTACGGTGCAAGGAGCCAGCGCTAAGCGGTGTAGGCCCGTAACCAAGGTAAATATCGGGTAACCAAGGTAAACATCGGGTGCTTTGCTGTTACCCGATATTTAGGCTGGTTACGTGTGCAGGGAGGCCGACACTTCCCCGCTCGGCCCCGCCCCCTCCCGCACTCCGCACATGTATGTACACACACACACCTGTCCCCAGCCATGCAGACAAGCACTGCCACTGACACCCTCGTCTGGCCCCGCCCCCCGCTCGGCTCCGCCCGCTCCCGCACTTTGCATGTGCACACACACACACACACACACACACACACACACACACACACACACACACACACACACACACACACACACACACACACACACACACACACACACACACACACACACACACACACACACTCACCTGTCCCCAGCCATGCAGACCGCAGCACTTCCACTGACATCCTCAGCGCCTGGCCCCGCTCGGCTCCCCTCCCCCCCGAACTCCGCCCCCCGCACACAACGGAATCCGACAAAGAATTCTGTTCTTTGTCATCCGTTGTACAGCGTTGAACAGCGCATCAGTCACATGCGTCAAGCGACGCATGTGACTGATACAAAACAACGGAAATGTGAACTTAGCCTTAGCCTAATACTCTTACCATATGCTATGTGCGCTCTGCACCGTACACAAAAGGTCCGCCTCAGAGCGCAGCTGAAAAGCTCCGTTCTGAAGCGCCTGGTGCCTGCAGAATTCATGCGCTTTGCATGCTGCCTCTCCCTATAGACAGCATGCAAACCGCACGAAAGAAGTGACATGTCACTTCTTAGAACGCACGCTTTGGGCAGCAGCCGAATCACTGCGTTCTAATACGCCACGTGCGCACGTCTCATGCACAATCTTCATAGATTGTGCAGAGGACGCATGCAGTTACGCTGCGGTGCAGAACGCAGTGTAACTGCATGCAATACGCACACGTGCGCACATAGCCTTAAAGTGAACCTGTCAGGTGCAACATGCACCCAGACCCACGAGCAGTTCTGGGTGCATATTGCTAATCCTGCCTAACTGTCCCTGTATACACGGATCTGTAGAAAAAGTATTTCTAAAGATCTTTTATCTAATGAGCGCAGGAACTAGTCCTAAGGGTGTTATTTTTCCCGACTAGCCGCCCTCTTAGCATGTTAGAAACATCCACAGGGGAGTCCTAACATGCTATTCAATGCAGTGTCACCAGCGGTTGCTGTGACCGCACTTCTGAATGCCGGGCACTTCCAGTCATGCGCAGTATGAAGTCGGGTAAATGCGTCCCAGCTCCAGAGAGGTTTACTGCACATGACCGGAAGTTCCAGGGACTCAAAAGAACAAACAGGTACGCGTGGCACCGCTGGTGACACTGCATTGAGTAGCATGTTAATACACCCATAGGGGCGTGCAAACCTGCTAAGTGGGCGGCTAGTCAGGGGGGATATAACGCCCTTGAGACTAGTCCCCGCACTCATTACCATAAGATCTCTTTATCTATGTTAGTGTATACAAGGACGGTTAGGCAGGGATTAGCAATATGCACCCAGAACTGCTCGTGGTTCTGGGTACATATTGCACCTGACAGGTTCCCTTTAACCCCTTCAGCCCCCGGGCACTTTCCGTTTTTGCGTTTTTTTTGTTTTTTGCTCCCCTTCTTCCGAGAGGCGTAACTTTTTTTTATTTTTCCATCAATCTTGCCATATGAGGGCTTGTTTTTTGCGGGACGAGTTGTACTTTTAAATGAAACCATAAGTTTTACCATATAGTGTACTGGAAAACGGCAAAAAAATTCCAAGTGCGGAAAAATTGCAAAAAAAGTGGGATTGTACAATAGTTTTTGGGATATTTTAGTCACCGTGTTCACTATATGGTAAAACTGATGTGTGGGTATGATGCCTCAGGTCGGTGCGAGTTTGTAGACACCAAACATGTATAGGTTTACTTGTATCTAAGGGGTTAAAAAAAATTCACAAGCTTGTCCAAAAAACGTGGCGCACTTTTTGCGCCATTTTCCAAAACCCGTAGCGATCTCATTTTTCAGGATCTGAGGCTCAGTGATGGCTTATTTTTTGCGTCTCGACCTGACGTTCTTAACGGTACCATTTTTGCGCAGATGCTAAGTTTTGATCGCCTGTTATTGCATTTTGCGCAAATTTTGCGGCGACCAAAAAACGTAATTTTGGCGTTTGGAATTTTTTTGCCGCTACGCCGTTTACTGATCAGATTCATTGATTTTATATTTTGATAGATCGGGCATTTCTGAACGTGGCGATACCAAATATGTGTGTATTTTTTATTTTTTTAACCCTTTAATTTTCAATGGGGTGAAAGGGGGGTGATTTGAACTTTTCAGGTTGTTTATTTTTTTTAATTTTTTAAAACTTTTTTACTTTTTTTTTTTTTTTTTTTTAATTTTACTAGTCCCCCTAGGGGGCTATTGCGATCAGCAATCTGATCGCTCTATCTGCAGATCTCAGCTACAGAGCTGAGAACTGCAGATTTGCTGCTTCACTTTCAATGCCGGCTGTATTCCGGCATTGAGAGGAAGTGACTCATGTTGGCTACAGCCGTCATCACATGACCCTGTGCTACCATGGCAACCGCCGAAAGTCATGTGATCATGTCACGTGACTTCCGGTGGGGGCGGGGTAAGTCACTGTCATGGCGGCGCCCATATACATATCGCTGCCAAGACTTTGGCAGCGAAATGTAAGGGGTTAATGGCCGCGGGTGGAAGCGATTCCACCCGCGGCTAGCAGGCACACATATCAGCTGTTTAACAGCTGATATGTGCGCGTCTCGCCGCCGCCTGCCGGCGGCAGGGGGCGGGGCTTACCGGCGCACGATCCATGACGTATCTAGTACGTCATGGGTCGTTAAGGGGTTAAAGTCCAATTGGGTGCGATAATCTGTCAAATTATCACACCCAATTGTTACCTGCCCCAGTTTTTGGCATCCAGAACATGTAATAACGCATGGTATTTACCAAATGGCTTGGATTACAGTAACGCAATGTATTGAGGCTTTATCAGAAAGGTCATTTAGGGAAGTGAATGGCCGTCAGCATTAGTGTCTGCTGTGAAAAGAATAGATCATCATAATGGCGTCCATTGCCTCAACTGATCGATCCAGTGCTGCAAAACAAACCTGATCTGATGTAGCCTAAAGTAGAACTGCGGAAATGGCCGTCACTTTATCTCCTCTGTAACGTAATTCATTCACATTACCTGCTCTAGGCCAGCTAGTAATCTAATATTTCCTGTTGCTTGTATAGCACCAACATAGTTAGGTCCAGAAATATTTGGACAGTGACACAATTTTCGCGAGTTGGGCTCTGCATGCCACCACATTGGATTTGAAATGAAACCTCTACAACAGAATTCAAGTGCAGATTGTAACGTTTAATTTGAAGGTTTGAACAAAAATATCTGATAGAAATTGTAGGAATTGTACACATTTCTTTACAAACACTCCACATTTTAGGAGGTCAAAAGTAATTGGACAAATAAACCAAACCCAAACAAAATATTTTTATTTTCAATATTTTGTTGCGAATCCTTTGGAGGCAATCACTGCCTTAAGTCTGGAACCCATGGACATCACCAAACGCTGGGTTTCCTCCTTCTTAATGCTTTGCCAGGCCTTTACAGCCGCAGCCTTCAGGTCTTGCTTGTTTGTGGGTCTTTCCGTCTTAAGTCTGGATTTGAGCAAGTGAAATGTATGCTCAATTGGGTTAAGATCTGGTGATTGACTTGGCCATTGCAGAATGTTCCACTTTTTTGCACTCATGAACTCCTGGGTAGCTTTGGCTGTATGCTTGGGGTCATTGTCTATGAAGCGCCGTCCGATCAACTTTGCGGCATTTGGCTGAATCTGGGCTGAAAGTATATCCCGGTACACTTCAGAATTCATCCGGCTACTCTTGTCTGCTGTTATGTCATCAATAAACACAAGTGACCCAGTGCCATTGAAAGCCATGCATGCCCATGCCATCACGTTGCCTCCACCATGTTTTACAGAGGATGTGGTGTGCCTTGGATCATGTGCCGTTCCCTTTCTTCTCCAAACTTTTTTCTTCCCATCATTCTGGTACAGGTTGATCTTTGTCTCATCTGTCCATAGAATACTTTTCCAAAACTGAGCTGGCTTCATGAGGTGTTTTTGAGCAAATTTAACTCTGGCCTGTCTATTTTTGGAATTTATGAATGGTTTGCATCTAGATGTGAACCCTTTGTATTTACTTTCATGGAGTCTTCTCTTTACTGTTGACTTAGAGACAGATACACCTACTTCACTGAGAGTGTTCTGGACTTCAGTTGATGTTGTGAACGGGTTCTTCTTCACCAAAGAAAGTATGCGGCGATCATCCACCACTGTTGTCATCCGTGGACGCCCAGGCCTTTTTGAGTTCCCAAGCTCACCAGTCAATTCCTTTTTTCTCAGAATGTACCCGACTGTTGATTTTGCTACTCCAAGCATGTCTGCTATCTCTCTGATGGATTTTTTCTTTTTTTTCAGCCTCAGGATGTGCTGCTTCACCTCAATTGAGAGTTCCTTAGACCGCATGTTTTCTGGTCACAGCAACAGCTTCCAAATGCAAAACCACACACCTGTAATCAACCCCAGACCTATTAACTACTTCATTGATTACAGGTTAACGAGGTAGACGCCTTCAGAGTTAATTGCAGCCCTTAGAGTCCCTTGTCCAATTACTTTTGGCCCCTTTAAAAAGAGGAGGCTATGCATTACAGAGCTATGATTCCTAAACCCTTTCTCCGATTTGGATGTGAAAACTCTCATATTGCAGCTGGGAGTGTGCACTTTCAGCCCATATTATATATATAATTGTATTTCTGAACATGTTTTTGTAAACAGCTAAAATAACAAAACTTGTGTCACTGTCCAAATATTTCTGGACCTAACTGTATGCTGCAGCGCTGTACAGCTAATCGCTCATGTTAGTCTCGCACCAGGACCTGATATATTAGCCAGTCACTATCCAAACACTTAGGGTATGTGCGCACTAGGCGTTTTTTTCACGCTGCGTTTTTATGTGCGTTTTTGTCTAAAAAACGCACCCGCGGCTAAAAAAACGCGGCAAAAAACGCCGCGATTTGGTGCGTTTTTTGCTGCGTTTTTGCTCACTGCGTTTTTAATCAGTGCACAATGCCATTAAAGATTGTTGATGAAAAAAAAAAAAAAAGGTCTGATGTCATTTCCTTCTTCAAAATGTTCATTGTATGCAGGAGAGCAGACAGCAGCTGCAGAACTAAAAGTCTCAGCATCCTCCATTCACTAGTGTATGGAGGAGAGCAGACAGCAGCTGCAGAACTACAAGTCTCAGCATCCTCCATTCACTAGTGTATGCAGGAGAGCAGACAGCAGCTGCAGAACTACAAGGCTCAGCATCCTCCATCCAGGACTGTATGCAGTTTTTTGCCCAAAAAGAAAAAAAAAGGACATGGGCTTCGCCATATTTTTGTATGCTAGCCGGGTACAGCAGGCAGGTACGGGCTGCCCCCAACCCCCAGCTGCCTATTTGTACCCGGCTGGGAACCAAAAATATAGAGAAGCCCTTTTTTTTTTTTTTTTTTTTTTTAATTATTTCATGAAATAATTAAAAAAAAAAAATGACGTGGGCTTCGCCTAATTTTTGAGTCCAGCCGGGTACAACTAGGCAGCTGGGGATTGGAATCCACAGTGCAGGGTGCCCATGCTTTCTGGGCACCCCCACTGCGAATTGCAGTCCGCAGCCACCCCAGAAAATGGCGCTTTCATAGAAGCGCCATCTTCTGGCGCTGTATCCAACTCTTCTAGCTGCCCTGGTGACGGGTGGCTAGCTAGGTAATAATGGAGTTAGGGCTAGCTGTATATTATCAGCTAGCCCTAAGCCCGAAATTCATGGTGTCACGCCAATATTAGACATGGCCACCATGAATTTCTAGTAATGATAAAAAAAAACACAACACAGAAAAATATTTTTATTAGAAATAAAACACAACACAGTTAGTGACTCCATCTTTATTGAAATAAACCCCCCTCCGCAGTAATCCTGGGTCAGGGTCCCGCGCCGTCCAATCCGGATCCAATATCATCTGATCGGTTTGCTGGAAGGCAAAGCGATCAGATGATGTGTCAGGATCAAGTGCCTGAATCACATCACACATCAGCTGATTGTATAACAGCCGGTTATACAATCAGCTGATGCTTCACTGCAAAAAAAAAAAATAAAATAATACTCACTTATGTGCTGTGCTGATTACCGGCAGCTCCTGGAGCGATCGATTGGACAGGAGTCTGATCCTGTATGATCGCTGCAGCAGCTGCCGGTAATCAGCTGATGAAGTCCCCTGACAGCAGGATCAGCTGATAGCCGGCCGGACACGAAAAAGCCGGAGAGACTACGATCAGCTGATGCGTCAGGTGACTGCATCAGGTGATCCACCGCCAGGTCCTGCAAGCAAGGTCCTGCACCGGGGAGACTGCACACAGCCAGAGCGGCGGTACCGGGAGGAGCTGGGAGCGGGCATGGCATCGGGACCCTGCAGACAGGTGAGTATATGATATTTTTGTTTTTTCTACTGTTCACTTTGTTTTTCGCCGCTGCCTCCACCTCCTGCCCAGACATGGCGCCGCACGGAGCTGACATGCACAGGACGGGAGGTGGACGCAGCGGTGACGGTACCGGGAGGATTCATACTTCTGTGTTTACCAACAGAAGGAATCCTCTTCCTGTACACGTCACTGTAGTGCCCACCCCTTGCGTTTATAGCTGCGTTTTTAGTCATAGAAACGCGGCTATATGCGTTTTTCATTGCGTTTTTAACATCTCATTGAATTCAATGAGTGAAAAACGCAGTGCAAAACGCAGAAATAATTGACATGCTGCGTTTTTGTGGTCACCACAAAAACGCAGCTAAAAAAAAACGCTGTGTGAGGACAGCACTTCTGAAAACCCATTGACATTGCTGGGGAAGCAATGTCACTGCGTTTTCAGCACAAAAACGCGGTAAAAAACGCCGCTAAAAATGCGGCAAAAACGCCTAGTGCGCACAAGGCCTTAGTCCTATAAACATTTGGGGTCAAGGTGTCATGGCCGCCAGCATTCTCTGCACAGCTTCCCATCTCCTTTCAACCCTCCTCCAACAAGCAGAGAAAATTAACCCATTCATGTTGCAGTCCCTTCTTATGCCTTATGTTACATGCAGGCTGATCACTGGCTGTGTGATGGCCCGTTTATGCAGTATTAGCAAAGAGAGATTGTTAATGCGATCGCTCTGTGAGAGGAGGATTATATGCTGGCGAAAACAATGATAATTTTTAAGCTAGCTTAAAAAGAACTGTCTGACAAACAAGCACTCCTATGAAGGCTCATTTCCAGGTCTTCGGACCGTCTAAAGGAGGTGACACAACTTTGCTCCTCTTGATGGAAGTGATAGTATTGAATTGTCTTTCTTGCAGGGTCTGTCGCTAACACTGTATCATCAGATGTGTAGGGCGATTGGGTTGGTCAATGTCTGGCCCTGGGGGCTGCTCTAAAATTTGATATGTTTCCAGACAGAGCAGCAATCTACATGGCAAAAAACTACACATCAGTATCTTATCAAAACCGTATCACGTTTAGGTGCATTTTTTTCTTTCCAGAAGATGTAGTTTTGGTGCAGGAATTTGGTGTATAGATTTCAGCACCATATCTGCATCTCTTGACAAAAGCATAACGCGGTTTTCTGCCAGAAGATGCAGGTTCACCTGAGGTGAGACTTCACCTGAGGTAAGTTCACCTGCAGTCACAGGTAGGGTACTCGGGGAACCTCCAGTTATGTCACTGCTCACAACTGCGCTGAGTGTCTGACTGAAGCCGCAACGGGTGGTCATTTCCTATATCTGGCTTTCATTATGTATTTAGTTTTAAAAAGGGAAAAATAGCATCATTCAGAACTTTGCACCCACACTTCATCCTCTTACAATGTGTTTTTTTATAAAAAGGAGCAATTAGGAAAGCCAGCCAGGCCCCACAATATCCAATGGGATCCCTCTGCTTCCTTTTGCAACAGTTCCATTTTTTTATTTTATTTTTCCCCAAAAATACACAAGATGGAATATGACTGTCAATGTGAGCCTGGTTTAATATTTTTGACTCTGATCAGGGACAAGCCCTAAATGTCAGTTTTGGGGTGTGAGCAATACTCCTTGACCAAACTGTCTTACAGAATTTGGCAGCACAAAGATATGCCGGGTCCATTTTGTGGGCTATCTTCAATTGGGCGTGCTACTGAAGTGGCCAGATGGATCTGTATGGATACACACATTTCGCATGGGTTTGTGCACGTGATTGTGCCTGACGCCTACGTTGAGCTAGTAGCAGTGCAGGGGTGTCTTTACATCTGCTGTGCCTGATAGCACAGGGCATGATATGCGGAGCAACATCGCACTAAAAAGGACCCATTTCCATACTAGTTTTGGAATGAATGGAGACACTTTTACAGTAAACTGTGTGATTGCAATCTGGATATATGTATCATACACTCTCTACAGGAAAAACACCTTCCCATTGTGTAATGGCCTCATACGAGGAGAGTCTGTCAAGTCAGTGGGCAGAGGCTCTTCTGACACTTGGTTCACCAGTCTGTGTAACCTGGTAGACCAGTGTCCCTGTGTGAATTTTCCAAGCTCATGTAAATGACCACTGGTGTACATTACCTTAAAATCCTATTACAGGAATTTAGATTTGGTATTAAAACCAGATGCTTTAATCGCTTTAGTTCATGGAAACTGGAATGCAGCAGGTTTCATATTTCTAATACTTGCCAAAGTACAGAGTTTGCTGTGCCCTGGTTAATAAGAGACTAATGTGCTCCAGGCATACCTTCTATCCTGACAAGGAGTGAATGATTTACGGGTCTTGTAGGTGGCGATGTGTCTTGAGGTGATGGGTAATAATTACTCCTCAAAGGAATTCTATCGCCAGGTTTTTGCCACCTAATCTGAGAGCAGCAGAACGTAGGGGCAGAGATCCTCATTCCAGCGATGTCGCTTACTGGGTTGCTTAATGTAATTTTAATAATCTACTGCTGGTTACCCAGTGACTTTTTTTATCATTAGGGACTACTTGGTCAGTTGCGGGTAGTCCAGCATATTCATGAGCTCTGTATAAATTGTAGATCCCCCATTATTTTATAGCAGCTGAGGGCTGGTATTCTCAGGATGGGGAGCCCCCAGCCTAAACATATCATCCAGCAGCCGTCCAGAAATGCTGCATCTATTAGATGTGGCAGTCCCGGGAATCTAATCAGGCTCATCCTGAATTGCCCTGGTGCATTGGCAATCGAGGTAATAGGGAGTTAATGGCAGCCCATAGCTGCCGCTGAGTCCTAGCTTAATGATAGGGGGTGGGTTTCAGACGCCTCCCATCACTAAACTGTAGTGAAAGTAAATAAACACAAACACTGAAAAATCCTTTATTTGAAATAAAAGACAAAAAAAAAAAAACACCCTCCTTCACTACTTTAATCCCCATACACCCCTCCAGGTCCAATGTAATCCACACGAGATCCCACAACACTTTCAGCTCTGCTACATCGGAAGCTGACAGGAGCGGTCATAGAGCACAACCGCTCTGTGAGCTCCACGAGCAAGTGAAGTGAGTCGCAATGTCAGCGGTGACATCACTCAGGTTACCCGTGGCCACAGCTGGATCCTCAAACTGTCTCAGGTGGAGGACTTCGGCTGTGGCCACGGGTAACCGGAGTGACTGCACCGCTGATCACGCGTCTCACTTCAGTCACTCAAGTGATTTGCGTTCACAGGCGAGTCCTTCACTTGTGATCGCAAATCAGGCCGCGACACAGAGCTGCCTGATGAGTGAACTCGGGTGAAGCTCTGATGTCACTGCTGCAGACCCCTGTGTCCTGGCACTGACCTCAGAGGTTAATCTGAGTTCATGACCGCGCGCACACAGTCGCAGGATGACAATGAAGTCGGGTGAAGTTTATCAGAGTTCATTCTCATCGCACGGCTGTCTGCTGTCAGCGGGCATGTAGCAGCTGAATTGCCATGGGACCGCACTGTCAAAATTGCATCCAGAATGCATCCAAAATGCATCTGGATGCATTTTTTTTTTGTCAAATGCAGTGTTTACAGTTCTCAGTCTGCCAGAGGGTACACTTCTTTTTTTTTTTTTTTTTTTTGACAATTCCAGAACGCAGCGTGTGCACATACCCTAATGTTATCTGGACAGCGTAGGGGCATGTTCATAAAGTGTTTTTGCAGTTAAATTTTAACATTTAACTGCCTGAGCAAAGTGAATGAGATTTCAGAAATCTCACGCACTACACGTGTTTTTTTTTTTTTATTCTTTTATTCTTTTATTTTTTTGAGTGCGAGTGTTTTTCTCTTTATAAATACTTCCCCACATGCTATTCCTTAGAATTGGTAAAAAAAAAAGTTTCATGCAGAGATTTTCATTCTAAGAGGTACGGTATTTGCTGTAGACTTTTCTGCAACAAAATCGTCTAATGTGCACCTGAATGCAGATCGGGCTTCAGACTTCACATTACAAACTGTATTCATGTTAAATGGATGTTTGACTTGAAGATGTTAGTGTACTTGCTTTGAAAATCCCTCAGAATAACTTTAAGATCCTGATATTTAGATAAGCATTAGGAGTACAGGTAGTCACATGGAAAGTAAATACAAAAGACTCAGCTCAGTAATATTTTATAATGTAAGCAGCTTACATTGTAAGGTCTAGTGACAGATCCTATTCAGTGATGAGGGAGCTTGCTCAGCACCACTCGCTATTTGAGTGAGCATCAGAGTGTTTGGGCACACTTCACTCAGCCAAGTATCGCAGATGCTAGAGTGCCTGCCTCGCATGTTTTGCGACTGTTAGACAATCGATCAAAATGCAAGGAGGATTGCCATACACGATAATGCGATAATGCCATACACTGTCCTCCTAATGCAGTTCAGGGACTGACACACACACACACACACACACACACACACACACACACACACACACACACACACACACACACACACACACACACACTTTTGATAACCTGTCTTTGCTGGTTATTTGGCCCTTCCCAGCCTACAACAACCAGCTCCAATCTACCCCAGAAGTGGCACATCCATTAGCTGCTTCAATTCTGGAGCTTTGCCAAACTCTTCCCAATTTTTGGGCCCTGGTGTGGTGGCAACTGGGGTAATTTTTTTTTTTTGTCAGCTGGCATAAAGCTCAGGGGTTAGTAATAGAGAGGTGTCGTGTCTATTAGCCAAACCTATTAATAACCCTGTAAGTTGAAATATTTTTGTAATCTTGAACACTCCCTGACTCTATCCCTTGTTCACCAATTTATTAAAGCCATGCCGCTCCGAAGTAGTACACTGAAACTGGCTTAGTCCACAAATGTGAACCTGTAAGACAAAGTGTGAGGTAAATAAAAATTTCCCTGGTTCACAAATTTTATCAAAATTAAATATAAATACCTGCAGCTTCAACGTAGTCCGTGGCCATCCCATGACATTCACAGATTCTGTAGTACAACCTATAGAGCCTTGTTCTGAGAACAGTGCTCCATAGGTCACTGTTGGGCTGTCAGTAACGTTACTGCTTGTCATACATTCTCTCCCTGCCCTCTGTGACCTGGCAAGAGTGGTGATGAGCATTAATGTTACTGACACCATCCCAGCTCCTAATCAGTCGCTGCCCAGCACAGAAGCGCTGTCTGCCCGAGAGTGACCTATAGAGCATTGTTCTCAGAACATAAGTCCATAGGTTGTATGTTGTGGGCGTCATGGAAACACCATGGACTGTTGGCGCTGCGGGGATTTTTTCATTGGCAAATAAGGGACATTTTTGGTTTGTTGGGGTTTGGTTTTTTTTTTTTTTTAATTTATATTTTGGTCTTTCGAGTTCCTTTTGTGGACTACTTCAGAGCTTCATGGCTTTATTTTTTTTTTTTTTTCTCTAAAGTTCCCAGCAGTGACCTGGAAGTCACATGTGTCCAAGCGGCTTTCCCATCCTATTCCATTGACTGCTGTTTCCATTCAGCAGGTTTTGTTTTTGTTCTTACATGTTAGTCTGAGTGTAGATCACCGGTCAAAGGTCATTATTGAAGTGGTAGATGTATACTATACTATTTTTGGTCTATGGTAATTCCCACCTCTCACCCCTTTTTTTTGTTTTGTACCCAGGGACAAGAGCATGCTCGTAGATCCACTCTGCTGGACACTGACGAGATTATCACTTACTATTATGATGACTGCAGAACGGTGTATGAAGTATTTCAAAGAGGACTGCGAGTGTCAAGTAAGAGGCTTTATTTTTCCATTGTTATATTCCTTTTTGCTCTTTTTCTATTGTATAATGTGTCCTGACCTGAGACTTACAAGCTATACGACCTCTGTATTTGTTATGCTTGGAAAAAAATTAAATACATTTTCCAACTTCTTCAAGTTACTAAAGTTCAGAGGCAGGAACGAAAGAATTTACTGAGTACTCATAAAGGATGTGTCCTAAATCGTTATCGCTTATCCACTAGTTGGGTGATAAATGTATGATCTGCGGAGTCTGACTGCTGACCACGAGAATGATGTCCCAAAGCCCTCTGTCATTAGTGTGGTAAAAATGCAAAACAAGAATGCCTTGGAGACACATCACATGTTTCTCAACGCTGGCAGGAAACTAGGCAGGTCTTTCACCGGGAAGGAACAACCACGGAAAGGGCAGTCTCCAGTCAAGGAAACCGCCTATACCAAAACATGGTATCCATCCACAGACAGCTGTTTTGGGGTATTTGCCCCTCATCAGTGTGGAGTAGGATTAGTGTGGTAATGCGCCATCACGATCACCGCTCCATCCACTGCCTATAGGAGCGGTGGTTACACATGTGCAGTACTTTCCTAATTTCGTGGTGGTCATGCGTGAGCGGTACATCCACACGGGACTCTGAGATTGTAGTCCTCACAGCCATTGTAGTCTATAGGCTTTTTCACTTGTCCATTTCCGCCACCCCCTTCCTCTAGCACAGGGGTGGGCAATTAATTTTCCCATGGGGCCGCATGAGAAATTGGGATTGGTTTAGAGGGCCGGACTAATATAATTACCTCAGTTCTACCCAATATACTACATCACTACACCCCCTCCATATACTACACCTGTAATAAACTACACCACTACACCCCTATACTACTACACTCCCTCCATATACCTGTAATATACTACACCCCCATATACACCTGTATTATACTGCACCACTACATAATACACCTCCGATATACTACATCATTACACCCCTATATACTACACCTGTAATATAGTACACCTCCATATAGCACACCTGTAATATACTACATCACTACACCACTATATAGCACACCTGTAATATACTACACCTCCATATAGCACACCTGTAATATACTACACCTCCATATAGCACACCTGTAATATACACCTCCATATAGCACACCTGTAATATACTACATCACTACACCACTATATAGCACACCTGTAATATACTACACCTCCATATAGCACACCTGTAATATACTACACCTCCATATAGCACACCTGTAATATACACCTCCATATAGCACACCTGTAATATACTACACCTCCATATAGTACACCTGTAATATACTACACCTCCATATAGTACACCTGTAATATACTACACCTCTATATAGTACACCTGTAATATACTACATCACTACACCCCATATACTACACCTGTAATATAGTACACCCCCATATAGCACACCTGTAATCTACTACAACTCCATATAGTACACCTGTAATATACTACACCTCTATATAGCACACCTGTAATATACTACACCTCCATATAGCACACCTGTAATATACTACACCTCCATATAGCACACCTGTAATATACTACACCTCCATATAGCACACCTGTAATATACACCTGTAATATACACCTCCATATAGCACACCTGTAATATACTACACCTCCATATAGCACACCTGTAATATACTACACCTCCATATAGTACACCTGTAATATACTACACCTCCATATAGTACACCTGTAATATACTACACCTCCATATAGTACACCTGTAATATACTACACCTCCATATAGCACACCTGTAATATACTACACCTCTATATAGTACACCTGTAATATACTACATCACTACACCCCATATACTACACCTGTAATATAGTACACCCCCATATAGCACACCTGTAATATACTACATCACTACACCCCTATATAGCACACCTGTAATATACTACACCTCCATATAGCACACCTGTAATATACTACACCTCCATATAGCACACCTGTAATATACTACACCTCCATATAGCACACCTGTAATATACTACACCTCCATATAGCACACCTGTAATATACTACACCTCCATATAGCACACCTGTAATATACTACATCACTATATATACACCTGTAATATACTACATCACTACACCCCATATACTACACCTGTAATATACTACACCTCCATATAGCACACCTGTAATATACTACATCACTACACCACTATATAGCACACCTGTAATATACTACACCTCCATATAGCACACCTGTAATATACTACACCTCCATATAGCACACCTGTAATATACTACACCTCCATATAGCACACCTGTAATATACACCTGTAATATACACCTCCATATAGCACACCTGTAATATACTACACCTCCATATAGTACACCTGTAATATACTACACCTCCATATAGTACACCTGTAATATACTACACCTCCATATAGCACACCTGTAATATACTACATCACTACACCCCATATACTACACCTGTAATATAGTACACCCCCATATAGCACACCTGTAATATACTACACCTCCATATAGCACACCTGTAATATACTACATCACTACACCCCTATATAGCACACCTGTAATATACTACGCCTCCATATAGTACACCTGTAATATATTACATCACTACACCCCTATATAGCACACCTGTAATATACTACGCCTCCATATAGTACACCTGTAATATACTACATCACTACACCCCTATATAGCACACCTGTAATATACTACACCTCCATATAGCACACCTGTAATATACTACACCTCCATATAGCACACCTGTAATATACTACGCCTCCATATAGCACACCTGTAATATACTACGCCTCCATATAGTACACCTGTAATATACTACATCACTATACCCCCATATACTACACCACTAGCCTGCACCCCCATATCACACACACTACACCCCCATATGTCACACACACTGCCCACATATCTCACCCTGCCTGTACCCCAACTTACCCCTCTCAAACACTCTGCACCCCTTCACATCCTTCTGTCAGTCTGCAGCCCTCATATGCCACTCACACTGCAACTCCATCTTCCCTCATATGCACTCACCCTACAGCCCCCCTCACCCTCATGTCCCCTCTTTTCTCATTACCAGTCATCATGTGTCCACATCTCCTTCAGGATTCAGTATCTTGCTTTCTGCCCGGCATCCTGTGTCTCCTCCCACACAGTCACATGGGCGTGACATCATCGCAGGTCCTGCAAGATGAAATATTCCTCTGCTGTGCTGCTTCTTCTCCTGCAGGGCGGGCGGGAACTTTTAAAATGACACACGCAGCGCAGTACTGACAACGTCAGAGCGCGCGCGTGTGTCACTGACAATTAGTGCCGGCAGGGAACAGAGGAAAGACTCCTGCGTTCCACTGCCTGCACTGACTGTGCGGAGTGCGGACCTGCACAGGATCTCTCCCTGCTCGGCACGCTGCAGCCCGGCTCCACTGCACCTGAAGACGGGCGGGCCGGTCACAGAGAGCAGGCGGGCCGGATGTGGCCCGCGGGCCGCCCCTTGCCCAGGTCTGCTCTAGCAGAATGACATTAAATCTTATTTTTTGGTCCGCTAAATACACCAAACTCTTGAGCTCTATTGATGTGGCCTGCATTGAACCCCTTAAAGGGACAGTATCGCGTTTTTTTATTTTTGTATTAAAAATAGTGATTCTGAAATCAAGTATTTCTAATACAAAATGAAATTCGTAGCTGATTTACTTTTTCTGTTCTAATTTTACTGTATGCACTGGGGCCATGTTGGATTTGCTGTGTGTGTAACGACAGTTACACACTCCTTTATGGCAACCCCTGTGCATAGAGAATAGTGGTCGCTATCCGACCCTATGTTTAACGTTACAGTGGGCGTATGCTGTGACCTGGATGCGCCCCCCTGGGCTGTCCAGATCACAGCAGAGGGAGGAGTTCAGCGCCATCATCGTGGAGCTCACAGCGTATGCTGTTTGCTCCACTTCACCCCTGTCAACCGCCGGGATGTGTGAGTACAGGCCGCCTCCCCTCCCCTGCCCCCGTTACCAATGACACCGCCTCCCTCGGCTCTCCCCAGCCCCCGCTAGTGCCGCCCCTCGCCGTTCCCGTCTCCGCTGACACACCATCCCTTCGCTCTCCTCAGCCCCCGCTAGTGCCGCCCCTCCCCCTCGCCGTTCCCGTCTCCGCTGACACCCCATCCCTTCGCTCTCCTCAGCCCCCGCTAGTGCCGTCCCTCCCCCTCGACGTTCCCGTCTCCGCTGACACCCCATCCCTTCGCTCTCCTCAGCCCCCGCTAGTGCCGCCCCTCCCCCCTCGCTGTTACCGTCTCCGCTGACACCCCATCTCTCCGCTCTCCCCTGCCCCTGTTACTGCTACCGCCGCCCCTCCCCCCCGCCGTTACCGTCTCCGATGACACTTCCTCCCTCCGCTCTCCCCAACCACCGCTCTGCTCGCCGCTGCTGTGTATGTGTGCCCGTGCCCCACTGCATGCGAGTACCGCCGCTGATGCTGTCTGCACGGCTGTGTATTATCCTCTCTTGGGTGATACACAGCTCAGCAGACAGCATCACCCAGGACAGGATTAGATACACAGCTCATCAGACAGTATCTAATCCTGTCCTGGGTGATGCTGTCTGAGCTGTGTATCTAATCCTGTCCTAGGTGATACTGTGTGCATGGCCGTGTATCTAATCCTGTCCTGGGTGATGCTGTGTGGACGGGCCGTGTATCTAATCCTAGCCTGTGTGATACTGTCGGCTAAGCCGTGTATCTAATCCTAGCCTGGGTGATGCTGTCTGCTGAGCCGTGTATCTCATCCTGTCCTGTGTGATACTGTCTGCAGAGCAGTGTATCTAATCCTATCCTGTGTGATACTCCTGCTGTCCTTGGTGACACTTTAGACATTTCTGGTCACCAACAAAATGGCTCTGCATTGTGTCCCTACATGTCATTCTCTGTTATCCTTTGTAAACACTCAGATTGGGAGGTGGAGGCGTGCCACCACACACAGGAGAGCAGACTCCGCCCACTTTACTGCAAGCTGTAACGTGAGCTTTTTCCTACAGTGGGATTTCTGTAGGATTTCAGAAGCTGCTCCCCCTAGTGTTTAACAGTGGAAACAGTTGAAAATATTAAACTTTTTAAGTTTTTTTTTTTTTTTTTTTTTTTTTTTTTTTTTATACATTTTGCTCAATTAAAAAAAGAAAATAATATTTAAACAAAACATTAAAATATTACTTTACATTTTTTCAGGTATTTAATTTTTTTTTCTTTTTCTGATGATACCTTCCCTTTAAGGATGAAGCCAATTTTGTACTTAATGAACAGGCCATTATTTTGCAATTCTGACCAGTGTCACTTTGAGGTTATAACTCTGGAACACTTCAACGGATCCCGCAGTTTCTGAGATTTTTTTTTTCGTGATATATTATAGTACAGGGCGGTTTATAAATCCAGGACGATAATTTTTTGCTTTTGTGAAAATATCGAAAATTTCACAATTTTCAAACTGAATTTTTATGGCCTCAAACCAGAGAGTTACGTCGCACAAAATCATTAAAATACATTTTGTCCCATCTCTACTTTACATCAGCACAATTTTTGAAACTATTTTTGTGGTTAGGAAGTTAGGGTTCAAAGTGTATCAGCAGTTTCCCATTTTTTTTTTTTTTTTTTTTTAGCAATTTCCAAAACCATTTTTTAGAGACCACATAACATTTGAAGTGATTTTGAGAGGTCTAGGTGACCGAAAATACTCAAGTGACACCATTCTAAAAAACTGCAGCCCTCAAAGTGCTCAAAACCACAGCTATAAAGTTTAACCCTTCAGGTGCTTCACAGGACATAGAGCAATGTGGAATGAAAAAAAAAAAAATATTTACCTAAAAATGTTGCTCTAGCGCCAATTTATTCACTTTTTTAGAAGAAATAACACAAAATGGAACCCAAAATTTGTTACTCAATTTCTTCTGAGCGTGCGGATACCCCACATGTGGTCAAACCTCTGGACACATGGGAGGGCTTGGACCAGAAGGAGCAATATTTGAATTTTGGAACACAAATTTAGCTGAAATAGATTGCGGTCACAATGTTGCATTTGTAGCGCCCCCTAAGGTACCTAAACAGCAGAAACCTCCCACAAGTCATCCCGTTTTGGAAACTAGACCCCTCAAGGATTTCATTCAGAGTTATAGTGAGCATTTTGAATCCACAGGTACTGTACAAAAATGTTGCAACAAATTTCTCAATTTTAGGGTATGTTCCCATGATCCAGCGACACTTAGTCTGCAGAGATGAGTGTTGTCCACGGGAGAACGCAGCTGCCCGGGTTTGGGCCGCTGCAGACTTTAGCTGTATTTTCTCCACGGAGAACACTCATCTCCGCAGCATAAATTGACATGCTGAGGCTCAGGAAGCCGCACCGGATGTCAGTTCATGCTGCGGAAAAAAGCAGTGGGCATGGGATTTCCAAAAATCCTTCCACTGCGCTTGTACTGTACAACGCAGCATTGTAGACACAGCACAAACACTGTCCAAAATGCTGCAAATCCTCATCGTGTGCACACAGCCTAAAAAGCTAGGATGATGGATGTCAAACACACATATATAATGCCCCACCCCCTATATATTCTAAGCTGGCACCTTTTTAGTGACTTTCATGTGACACAAAGGGTATGTCCGCACGCTGCGTTCTTGATTTGATGACAATGCATCTCTGGCAGACTTTGACAACTGCAAACACTGCGTTCTGGATGTGTTTTTGACAGTGCGGTCCCACGGCGATTCAGCTCTGCTACATCTCTGTTCTGTTACAGCAGCACCATAGAGCATGACTGGCCCCTGACAGCAGACAGCCGCGCTGATGAGAATGAACTCTGGGGAACCTCTGAAGTCACAACTGCGGGCCC